>NW_017259192.1:600970-612242 GCF_001594045.1 Atta colombica | reverse complement strand
TATATATATATATATCTCAGATGATTAACATGATGAAGATCATTCCGCGTAGATGGTATCAGATTTAAAATAAAAAAGACCTGCACTACTGTGAACATCGCATGCATCGCGATGTCATCTTCTCGCGCACCGTTTTCCATTACGTGATTTTATATTCTTGAGCAATCTCCGTCCATGCACCTATGCACACATGTACGTACGTGGGGACTTCTGTGCCGGTTAGGAAGAAAAGTACGGAGTACAGCTTGAGATGAATTATGGTCGAGATTTTTCATCCAGTGAGGCGCTACGTGAGTCGCATTGGGCTGCGAAACTTGTCGGAGTGTCAATCGCTCGGCTTTTCGCCGTGCGCGTGACTTCCGTGAAACCTGAAGGAATTATGTTATGACAATCGCGATGAATTAGTCAGATCTGCCCAAAAAACGACGATTTTATTCCGTAATTTGTCAAACGGTTGCATTTTCCTCGACGTATGCATTGATTTATATTTTTCTACGACCATGCGTTTTAATAGCATACATTTTTTGATAGTAGGCTTTAAAATCTAATGGATTAATGAACGTGCGCGTAAAAATTCATTCCAACCTACCAGCGTTATGTTCACTTTGACCGATATTCGTCGTCGATAGATGTTCACGAAAAAGAAAATTATTCGGAAACGACTGCACTATACGCGTTGGTGCAACGGCGTGGTGTAAAGGAGACACCAAACAAAAATAAACGTCGAGAGCGTTATCAGAGAGAGCGGTTCGTCTATCGACGCGCAATTCGGAAAAGCGGGTTTCCGCCGGCGTCGACAGTGTGTCGCTTTGTTTACGCTTCTTTCGGACTATAAACGCTTTTTGGATCATCGAATTCGCGCGAAACTGTAGAACACGCCGCATACAAATACGCATCCACATCGTATGATTATAAGAGCACAAAAAAAGAATATGAATTTTCTTTTTTTTTATACATTTTTATTAATTCTTTTTGATAACGTCACGATTTTTCTTTAGCAGTAAATTTTATTATAATTCTGTTATATCAAATTTAATGAATTATCTAATTATAAAATATTATTTAACGAAAATTGGAATTCTGTAAAATAAAAATAAAATAATTTATCTTAGTACTGTATAGAGATAAAATTGCAAAACAAACTGCAATACAAAAAAAAATCGAAATATCGACGTATTTTTACGACATCCAAAGAACAACATAAACATTATTATGCAAGCATTAATATGCAAATATTAAATAATATACTTCCTGAAATATATTCGACCCAAACAAAAAAACATATGCGCTTGCATATTTTATAATGGCGGCCTTGGATTTTAGTTAATTAAGCCAATCACATTACACGCGTAGATTCTTATCCTGCGCGTGTTTCGCACATACGCGCGTTCCTACCAATTAAAGTTTTGTTTCTCTTTCCTGGCCGCGAGACACATAATATTTCCGCCCTCGTTATTTCCGCCAGGGTCGGCGAAATTTTGTTTTTAATTAAAACTATGCCTATCACTCACGAATTATGGCAGCAACGCCGTTGCCGTCCGTAAAGTCTCAACGTGGCGGAAAAAAAGTCATAACCCTTTTGTTATTGGCCCGTTGCTGTACTTTACGCGCTTCGCGCCATTGCATCCGGTGATATTGGCAAAGACGTATTTGCCCATCGATCACTATTTCGTGAAATACCGAGTGACCAGGCCAGTGTAAATCCGTCTCGGATTTATTTGCTGTCAGCAATAAATTCGAGAATCGCAAAATACTAAACACGTTCTTTATTTTATTTGTTCCTTTTGATAGATTAGAGAAATGTTGTTTAACATCTAGATGAATTACTATTTCAATAATGTTCGAACACTTTTATTTTTTCCTTCCTGAGAAAATTTAATAGAAATATATTAATTTTTATATGTACACTGTTAAATTCGTAATGTCAGTTATACTCAGTTTGAGTTATTTTTAGTCATTTCTATACGTCAACGCTGATTCTACTTAATATTTCGTTAATTTAACTAAAACAATGGATTTTAACTCAAGAAAATGTATTAAATTTGACTTAAATTTAGTTTGTTATTTATCGAATGCATACATTAAAACGATCATTGTTTACTTTGAAACTAAACAACTACAGAAATGGATTAATTCATATTTTAACACACATTAGTGTGAAGTTAAAAATAATGAAATATATAAGTTTCAACTCTGCCGTGTCTTGATTAATTAGTATTATCTTATACTCTGCCTATTTATATACACGTATATCTTTTATAATGGTTATTGCATGAATTCTTGGATTTTATGCTTATAATTATTTGTTCCTACAATCACATCTCTCAGCATCAAACGAAATGAATTATATAAGATTGCAACGAAATTCATGCACCTCACTTAGGATCTTTCAATTCTTTAGTGGCTGTTATTGTTGCATGAGTAAGGTCTTATATTTTTGAAGAACTGTATTAATGTTGATAATGCCTCTAAAAAGAGTCGAAACGTTCGTTTATGGAAGTATACGCAATCGATTACTGCACTTATTAACAGTATTATTTGATCACGCTCCGATAATTGCGTTATACTCTCATTTGCCTGATTTCTCAGGATTTTTTAATAAAATATATTTCTCGATATATAATTCATAGATTGTATTATTCTTTGATATCTAACAGTTTACAATAATAAAATTCGATTCATTCGCTATCAATCGTTTCATCGACATTCAAAATTGTGGAAAATCTTCGTTGATTTTTTGCAAATTAAATTTGATATTGTCATGTCTATTATTCTAATTAATCTGGGAATAATCACTTGTTATATTTTTACACCCCAAAAAGATGTGAATTGTAACATATTGTTTTGGATATTGTTTAAGATTGTTTAAATAACTTCTTTACGAACTTTTAAATATGCGATTCCATAAAAAATCTGCAACAAAAAGAGTTATATTAATTAAAATCTTTATTTTTTAGAAATATTATTATATTAGACAATTTAAATCTATAATGTTCTCGAATGCTACAATAATAAATCAGAAAACAATTAAAAATGTTCTTAATAATAGGAATTTTTATTAGAGTATGAAAATCAGATGATTATTTATGATGATTATTAACACAATTAGGTAATTAAAGTTTTGCAACTTGTAAGATTTTTTTAATATGATTAGATATAACAAAGTTGCTTTTTTTGCTGAATGCAGTCAGTGCTTTAATATTTAAGCGTTTTTAATGCGATTCATGATTCATTGATTCTTCGCGCGCAGACATCATACAATAAAAAAATACAATACAATAAAGGTATAATGAAATTGAAGATGCGTATTTATTTTTAACGTTCTAAGAAAACCACTGATTGAACTTTGGGACTTCCGGTCCTTTGATTACGCTAATTCCAAAATCATCGACAAGAAACTCGTTGCGATTAAATGCACGTTAGTCTGCTTCGTCCGCCTGGTTAATCCCTGCCACCCAGTCTTTTACCCACTTAGCAAGAGATGGTTAGTGCTCGAAGGACTAAAACTGACGAAGGAGCGTCATTTGTTCCGACGACGAGCTCGACCCATCGGCGCATCGATTTTTGTTTGATTATCTTGTTAGAGACGCGGCCGGAATCGCGTTGTGTCTGTGTCTTCATTAAAGTCCACTCGACTGCGCGGTCGCCCTAGTCCGAAGAGGGTAGAAACGGGGATGAGTTGGAGGCTGAGAGGAACGATGGCAGTTACAGCTTCGACAACGATGGTCCAGCAAGAGAAATATATAGAGAAGAGAAAGAGCGAGCGAGAGAGCGCGAGAGAGAGAGAGAGAGAGAGAGAGAGAGAGAGAAGATACAATATTCATCGACTAAAAATACATCATCGATGTGCTTTTGCCGATATTGAAACGATAGATTGTTTGGACGGCACTGTTGAACGCGGTTTTAACATCTCTGTTTACCTTCGTCCACCAGGCTTAAACTGATTGCTCGACAACTAGCGTTTCAATTGTATCAATCCCGCATGCTGCATATCAATCGGTGCGTAATTTGTTTTAGCGACATTAGTGATGCAGTATGTTCTGAGAATTATCAAATGACAGGGATACAATACAATGGAATCATTATTAATACTTCTTCATTAACAATTAATTATGCAGTTTTAGAGACTATTTCCTAGGTAGAACACAGAGTTATAGTTAAGCCACAATGATAAGACATTATTTATATGACGTCATTTGTCACTTAAAAGTGAAACTAAAAGATAATTTATAAGTGACACATTATATCATGATGTTCTTATGAATTCTGTGTTCTGAAATCTCTTTTTAACAATAAGCTTATAGCGTTTTTGCTTGAAAATGTTTTCGTCAGAAACAAATAGACTCTTTATTTTCTTACTTTATACGATCTTTCTCATTAAAAAAAAATATAAAAAAAAAATAAAAATAAAAGGAATCGGCTATCTCGCTGATCTTGGTTGCTCCATGCTAAAATGGCGTTGCTAAACTTCCTTCAAGACGTAAACTGAGTCGCGCGGGAGAGCGAAGAAATAATTGGACTCTCTCGAACGTGTTCGATGCAGCTCGCGCGAGATTCGAAGGGATTCACGAAAAAGGAAGGTAATTATCGTCTTCAAGTGCGCTTCGCAGATAAAGTCGGCCGATAAAACGTCGAACGGCAGATGCTCACAGTAATGAAACAACGCCATCGTTTCGTATTATCTCTGTCTTTTATTTGTGTTTCGCACATATTTTTCTCTTTTCTCTTCCATTCGCAGAATCCAGATCGAGATGAGGAAACATCTCGTTATCAATATTTGATTGATCTTACTTCTGCACGATAAGTACTCTTGTGCGCAATTGCTTGCTTTGTTTTAATAAAGCTTAAAATCAGATATGTGTCTTTATGTTATTACAGTACGTTGAAAAAAATTTCGGTAATAATTAAGCCTGGATGATAATTATTAAAACTTTGTCGAAATAATTTCAATTAAATATTCGGTGTTATTTAATAACCAGACTATATATAACTAAAATTAAACGCTAATTTTACTTTTCTAAATATTATCTTACTTTTTTAATTATTATTAAACAGTTGATTACTGTTATTGTGTTTGATAATATTTAGCGTATTTGCTGCATTAATACGCTAAACAAAATATATTTGATTATTACTAAACCTTTTTCAGTATACATTTACGTTATTCCTTTATACGTACATATATATGTAGAAAATTTGGAAGATTGAAGATTCACTTTGAAATTCTTTGACTGTTAATTAAAGCACTTCTTTTGAAGCACAAGCTTGTTACGATTTAAACGATTGTCGCGAGATTGTAACGTGGAAATCAGGCTGGCTGCTAATTCGCTTCATTAAGCGCCGTTTGGCGGAAACACCATTGACAAATGTCGCCGGTATTTGCATTTCGGGGTCGGTATCGATCGCGAAAGATATTGAGAGCCATGTTATTCTGCGAAACGGCAGATACTATCTTAATTGGACATTTTACAAATCGACCTGCAAGAATTTAATCTTTTGCAATCGCACGACATAAACGAATATGCGGATTAAAATTATATCGAATTTGAATGAGTGATGAGGTTTTGATATTTAATCGCGAATTGGTAACAATGTAGTTTCAATTACAATTTAAAGGATATAGCAAATAGATAGAGGAGAGAATTTATCATTGAAATTATCAGCGGTATATATTCCACCGCATATAGAGATATAAAAGGACTTACGTTTTGAAAGGATTTATAAAATATATTTAAAATATTTGCTTTAAAAAAATATATTTTTTTGAACAAAATATCGCGCTTCCATTATCTCAATAAACGTAAGAATTATTTTTTGTTTTTCATCAGCGAAATCGAGACTTGTTCGTTCAAATTATAAGAAGACTGGCAAGTGCAGGAAAGTTAAAATTACTCTTCTCTCTCTTTCTCTCTCTCTCTCTCTCTCTCTCTCTCTCTCTCTCTCTCTCTCTCTCCTTTCAATTTCTGCTCTCGCATAATCTTACACTGTATTCTCGGCGAGGAAGTGTCCCTCAGACGAAAGTGTCCACGAAAGTCTCTTCGTTCGCTCTAGTGTTTGTTCAGTATTCACTTAGAGTCTCGGCCACCGGCTCCTCGTTTTCTCTCCTCTCAAGCGACTCACTCGCGGCGACCCTCTCGCGATTCTATCCTCTGTAACAGTCCTTCACCGTGCTCTCTGCGAGCAAAGATGAATTGCTGTGAGCGGCAAACTGTGCCTTTATCTTTTCTCCTCAAAGTGTTGCTGTGTAAGAAATATCATCGTTATCGCCTCTAACTAACAATAAAATTCAGTCATTTTTAGGAATGCTGATGGTAAACTCTGTAGAATGTCGTATTCAGTACACATTTTTATTATTTTAATAGAATAGAAATTCGAATAAAAATTTTAAAGATCACTCAATAAATAATACTAGTCTGCAAACAAATTGTTTTGATGATTTTAACTGTTTTTTAAAACTATCTACAGAACTGAAATGCAGCTTTTACAACAACGTAAACATTAATAACTAGCCGTTATCTTATAATGTCTAAATAGACTATAAAGAAGTAATTTTGACGAGTAATTTCATCTCCAGAATATAGCGTTAAATTATATATACTTTTACCTACTGAACACGAATCTATTTTCTATATTTAGCTATATACGTCATAACTTTGAGAAAAATGGCATTAAAGAGATAAAAATCGATATTTTTGAGTGCTTTCATAATGTTGCAGCGACAGCCATTTTTTTTATGTTTTGTTAATGTCGTGCAAAGTAATTCAATTTTAAAATGCATTTGTTTGGGCATAATTTTTTGTTTTGAGACATAAAATAGCAATTTGAATATAGCTCTTTTTCCAAGTGTAATACAAGACAAAAGTATTTTATTCGATTTTAATGCTGTGAAAAGTAATATTGTGTAATTATTGTGGAAAATAATTGCTTTTGTATTTAAATGATATAATCGAATCATATTAAATCAAAGCGGTAATTAATAAAATACAAAATATAATGTGTGATTTTCAAATGGTTAGAGGAAAGATAAAGGAGAGAGAGACAGTTATGGAATATATTATTATAATAGGAGTAGAACACCACGATCTTGTTATCTTGTTATAATTTATGCTATATTCTGGAGGTGAAATTACTCGTCAAAATTACTTCTTTATAGTCTATTTAGACGTTATAACATAACGGCTAGTCATTAATGTTTACTGCGTTGTTAAAAGCTGCATTTCAGTTCTGTAGATAGTTTTACAAATGTGTACTCTTTACGTAACTTTAATTTAAAGAGTATGTTGGTATTAATTTTATAACTTCAGTTTGGGAGCACTAAATGTGATTTTCAAATGATATAATTAAATTTGGAAACAAAATAATTGTGTGTATGTATCCAACGTGTAAAGTTATGCTGTAACATACAACACTAGTTGATGATATTCTATATCTCTTCCATGACCGCAACCTATTTCCCTTTTTAATATTTTTATGAATTACGTTTATTCTGTATACTCGAAATTCTACCTAAAGCATAATTGGCATTTGTGGTTAATAAATTAGTACCAAAGGTAGTTATATCACATGAATATCTAAACTATTTCAGTAAAATAAAATGGTATTCCATAATCTTCTTCTTTCTTCTATATCTTAAAAACGAAAAATCATATTAAAACAAAACGAATGCATTTTAAGGTAGTTTTTTTAGTAAAGCCAAAAATTTAAAATGTTTCATCAGGGCCCATCTAAAATCACAAATATCTACATAATTTAAATAAAATATTAAAGTTACGTGTATATCTTAATGAAATAGTATGAAAAACATATAGCAAATCAAGAGCTACATCTTCACCAAACGAAAACAAGATGACGTTATATTTGCTTTTTGAAGTTAAATTTGTAAGTAAGTTTATGGACATAAATATTTTTTCAGAATAGCGAAGTTAAATTTGTAAGCAAGTTTATGCACGTAAATATTTTTTCAGAATGGCCATTGATCTACTTCTTTGTAATTATATAAATTCATAATTTTTTAAACTATTATAATCTCGTTTTTTTAAACTATTATTTTAGAGAGATCTATAGTAATGTTTATATGCAGTAAAAAAAAAGCGTCTCTGATTCTTACTTGTTACTAAGTTATAAGTTATATGTTAAAAATTTTCAATATTTTTTCTCTCTCATTTTATTGTCAATCTAAAATTTTGTGCACATCAAGTTCGATATTTCAATTTTTAAAGCAATTAGATATTAGTAACTAGTAATGCCGGTAATGATAACTCTTACTAAAGACCATCTTAAAACTAAAAATTTATACTTTCGAATTAAAATTACAAAAAAATTGACTACCGGTATTATATCATAAAAACTCTCAAAATCGTTTATTTATCTCTTTGATGATATTTTTTTGAAAATTGTGGCGACCAAAGGAAAACGGATTTGTGTTCAGTATTTAAAAAGTACAAAAAAACGATTATGTTCAGGCAATAATCCTAAAGTGTAAATTCGCAGACTAGTAATTAATCCCTCTAAATAATTAATAATAGGCGTGCATTTCATTTCCTACTTCTAATGAGCCACAGGCGAGTGCACGGCAAGCACTGTAGAAGTAAAAAGTAACACTCATTTCTCATTAATCTAAGATCTAAGTAATTATTGGATCACCTTTCTTTTCAGTTTGAGAGTCTATAACTTTGTTCTCTTCCACCAAGCAGAACTTGTCGCATCGACAGAGCATACAGTCGGCGAAAGAACATTTCGTCCCGAAGAATTTTTCTTACTTCGAACGAGGCGGATAAACGTGAACGGAAGAATTGACGTCTTTACTGTCGGTTTATACCGGGTGGTTCAAGAGAGAGCACGGTGAGCTTTTGTTACAGTTGAAGTATTTGAGAGCAACGCATCTCTCTATATTTTCCGTTTTCCCTCACTACCTTTAATCTTAAGAAACGAAGACTCTTTCATCTTTTAATTCTTTCCACTCAACTACTATATTCTTTTCATTGCGATTATATGCTGCAAGAGCAATATCTTAAAAACGCAATCACACGATCATATTCAAAGTTTAGGACACCTGTTAGATTTTTTTCCACAACAAACAGTAGTGCGGAAAAACTTGTCCGATTTTAAATTAATGATATAATTTTATTGCTTCAAGTATATAAATGAAATATTTTTAAATTATCTTTTGTTTCTCGGCAGCTGTCGTATTTATCAAACTTATTGAATGTGTATTTTAAAAAATTCAGAATAAAATATCGATTTTGAATTTATTAAAGAATCCATTATTAATGAAGGAAGGGAGCCGACGATGTGATAAATGATGGAACATTCAGCGTATGAAGTTATTTACGATTATTCTACTATCTTTTATCAAACTATTTGCATCTTTACGATATCAAAATATCAAAAACGATGACAGTCATTACTCATCTATTTACCAGATTTTTCGCGCGGAATTTTTCACATCGACATAAATATCTGCGCGTGTCTTCCATCATCTTCCGAAACGAATTGCATTTTGTAGCGGCCGCGTCTGTATTTGAACGATTCTCATATACCCGCGCGACAATCGCAGATCGCGGAGATTAGGGCATGCTCGACATCTCGGAATCGCGGAATTCTCCCTCGAGGAAAGTTCTTGATGACGGTGGTAATGGATCCGAGACCGGTGGAGCATCCGAGCACGAGAGGACGAGATGAAACGTTCCGGAGAAAATTTCGCTCGACGGTCTATAGGATATTCTCTAAATTGGACAAACCCCATTGTGTACATCGTGATATTTTCTCTCATTATATTATATTGTTATTTTATTTAAAAAAATAAAAATGGTAAAACCACTGTGAACAAATATATAATCAAATTGTAAGATTATATTTTAATATTCATTGCTATAAGTATAAACCATCATATTTTAGTTATTAGCACTGATGATATTAGTAAAACATGGTAATTTTATGTAACAATGGCATTTAGCAATCATATTAAAGAGTTCTTACAACAGTTGCAAAGCTTTTTCTGTTGAATACTGATGGTTAAAACATATAACATATTACATTTTGATAGATATATATATTTACAGTGGCCTTACATTTTGTTTTCGTACACACACACACACACACACACACACACACACACACATGCGCGCGCGCGTGTATACCTATATCAAAAGACACATCTTAGATGTACAGTCATAATATAAAATAATTCTGAATAAATTTTGCATTTTCACTTGATTTGGAATTTTGAATTTAATAAGAATCCATTTTTAATAAACTTTCTTTATTTGCTCAAATATTTCTAGATATATTTAAAACATAAAAACTTGAAAATTGATAAGAATTTTTGTAAAATAGATAGGTACAAATAGTTTATTTTTCATTATATATGTTCTATAAAAAAATAATGGTCTGAATTTTGATGCATCAAACTCTTTATTATAAAAGCGAGGTTGATCTCGGGAATTTTTTCACACTCATACGTAATTTAATTTCATTTAATTTAATATTTTTCATCGTTGTTGGGAATACCAACACAATGTAAGACTTTCAACCTCTCAACCTTTATCGAATCAACTCCTTCACCTCCGTTCTTTTCCGTTTCCCTTCGATTTCCCACGCGTCTCACCTTTCTTTTTAAACTGTTTCACAAAATATTTTGCAAATTGAACATTTAGCGACGCGTTACATGGTTTGAAAAAATTGCGAAATCTGAAGCATATGCCGAAAAATCGAGAATAGGTACTTACATGCGTGACGTGTCTTTAAAAAAAAACCTTCCACTTTCCATTTTATGGCACGAATTTATTATATAGTTTGATTAAATAAATTCGATTTTTTAAGAATATATTAGTGAATATAAAAGGCTGAAAATTATTAGAAAGAAAGATTATGATTATAGATTTAAATAAATAAATACGTCAATAGTTTAACTTGCAAAGTAATAATAAAATAATACGCAAATAATTGTAAAAAAAATAATGTTAAGAGATCTAATATAATTAGAAATTTGCGTAGGTGCGTGAAAATATAATTTTGTTTTTTGTAAATACTGATTACGCAGAATAAACGGGAGATTTTAGAAGTATTTACACACGAGAACATGAAATAAAATATGCTCGAGTAAACTGAAATCTGGTTAATATCTGATAAATCGGAATTATATCAAAATTTGCATTTACTTACAATTCTGTCGAGTTCAATCAAAAAAGTTCTATAGTGTTGTTTACTGTTTGTACGATGTGTATCGGACTTTCGGCTTACATTGATCGCGACGACATTCTCGAAAGAGAGA
>NW_017259192.1:592802-600870 GCF_001594045.1 Atta colombica | reverse complement strand
GTATATCACAATACTTATTTCGCTTTTAGATATATACTCATATTTGTTTCATCATGAAATTTTCTTGAGAATGCTTTTCCCTTGACAATAGTTGAAATATTTAGGAGTAAAGCATTAAAGTAAAAAAACCGGCAAAAATTGAAAGAGAGACTGCTACACTTTGTTTCACGTTTATTTTTCAATAACTTTGTAAAAATTGAACTTAATTACTTCGCGATTAATGGATGTCGGAAGTCATATTTTTTTCAGTCTTGCCACTCGCATAGTTCGGCGTGGTATATTGTTTATTGAAGACTATTCAGCGGGAAATGACGGGGAACGCATCGCCATCATTTATTCATCGAGTCCCCCGGGGAACTGTCGAGTCGCAAGCGCATTATTCGTCGAAGCAAAATAGGTGGCCGCAAGCGCTAAACTTCGGCCAGAAGCGCGAACAAAGCGCGCGGGTTTTAATTTTCCTCCCATAAATTGCGAGATATGATCTGTGCGAAGATTTAACGTCGTCCAAAGTGAATGATAATGAGAAACGAGCCCTCTGTCCGGCCGTTTTCGCTGGCGATATATTCTCCTACGTGAATCGCGCTGGATTGGCGCTCGTTTTGCATCGCTTCGGTTAGGAAAATAGTAAAGTTAATGAATGGACAAGAAAAATGCGTTATCACATTTTTGAATTGTCCACTTTCAAGCCAAATTACAAAGCCAGTGTCATTGTGTATTGACTATGAATTATGATTGTCGAGTTAATAGTGTTAATACTGAATGTGTCGAGAAATTATTGGAGCATGCATAGATCTATCGATAATACTCGTTGAACTAATTGGAGAGATTTTAACAAGCATATATAGTTTTGCAGCACTCAATTGACATTCCAATGTCCGTTTTATCGGTATAATGATGGCCGGCGGTTATAAAACATTATAAATGCTAATGAAGTTTTCTTCAATTGCTGTTTATTTTAAGATACTCTGTTTGACACAATGAAAAATGATGTACTTATTATGCATGAGGATAACTCATCTTTCGTGAGGACGTGTTATCTCCTTGAATAATTATGTAGGGAATATATTGTTGTCTCAATTTTAGAACGAAAAGAGAGAGCGAAAGAAGAAGAGAGAAAAATGTTGTTTTAATATTGTATCATTTGCGACGTTCGTTAATTAATAATAATTTCTGCCATTGTGTTACTTTTGATATCATTTCGATTTTACCGATTGAAGCGGACCACTAAAAGTCAGACCATGCAATATGCAACTGATAATCATATCATGCCTCGTTTCGACACGACAGAGCATTTCGATACTGAAATGCATACAGTTTCTCTTAAACGGATTAAGCTTAACTTATTTATTGGATGAAATAATGAAATTACACCGCATGTGAAATAATTTCTGCTCATCGCGTTATTTTCGATCGTGGTTAGTCCTATCGAATTCGGCACTTTGATTCACGCGATAAAATATGCAAGGTAACGCATTTATATTTAAGTACATAAATTATTTCATATTGATATTAAATTATTTTGTTTCATTAAAGTGAAGCTTAATGCAATCATCTAACTAATAAATAATTACAATTTAAAGACCAAGAAATAATACGATTCCAATTCATCGAGGACTACTCGTTTAACACAAGAATAACATTAATAAATGAAAAAAATGGTTTTATTGAAATTTATTGGAAAATTTAATTAAATACAAATCTGAAAACAATTTTGTTGGAAAATAATAGAATGTTTAAACATTGATACAATTCTACAATCTTTATAAGATGCCTATAAGCAACAAATTAGTTCACTGCTAAACAATTTAATTTGTAATATTACTACTGTAGTTCAACTGACTTGCGTTTCAAGATCGAAAAATCAATTAGGCGTGTAATTTAAATGACTACATAGGTAATGTATAAATTTACATAGAATTATTTAAGCACTTAAGATTCAATTAAAGACTTTCCTTTCTTTATTGTTGACATGTATTGTTCTAGAAACTTTTTGTTTAGCACTGCAAGAAGTTTTAATATTCTAAGTAATTAGTTTGAATATTTTACATAATTATTTTGATGATTTAAACGAAATTACTTTTATATGTGTATCTAGCTTAGATTTTAGGTACTTCAGCAAAACCGTTCTTGTAGAATTGAATGCTTCATTGGACCATAGAAGTACGAATGCTCGTGTTTGCTCGTAGACTTCGAACCGCAGACTGGGGACTAGTAAGAACTTAATTACACGCTGAAGATAAGAGAACTCGGCTGCGAAACCGATCGCAGCTGTCGCAGAAGACTACTTTAATGAGCTATCGTTTGAGCCTTTACTACCGCTCGTCTTTCGCGGAAGTTACGGCTCGAACTTCGTACTCTGGTCCAGCCGGCGCCTTCAGGAGCAATCTCATCGCCGTTGTCAAGCCAAGCTAGAGGATTATTATTTCTGTTGCAAAAGCCCGTCTCATTAAGAACCCGGGAAATTACCCTAAAGTCAGGTTTAACCTCTTTGCTCTCAGCGTTCTCAATTATAGACTTTATCTTCATTTGTAGATAGGTAAGTGTATCAATCAATACCTACCGGCAAATAATAATCGAATTTATGTATATATATATATATATATGAATTTATGTATACTTATTATTGTTTTTGTATACTTTTTATGTATCTTTGTAGATATATAGATAGTTGGAGACATGTCTCAATAATATATAAATATTCGGAAAGAGTAAACTTTCCAAGTTTTCCGAAGAATTCGTATTAAATTGGTTATCATTCTGATATTATGTACAAGACTACATGTTAGTATATTGAAAAAATTTATTTATGCAAAAAGAAGGTAAAATCGCATCAGACTTGCTTTCGTAAGTTCAAAAGTGAAAAATCTAAAATCAAAACAATACATGATACGTAACTTTGGATAGAGAAAACATTTGTTTGAGAGGAAGGAGAAAATAAATCGCAAAATCTGATTTGCGATCTCATAGTGAGTTTTAAGCTACGAATATTCTGCGACGATTTTCTTTATATACTTTCAATTTTTCTCTATCGCCATTTCTCAAGAGATAAAAGGAAATGTAAAGCAAATGATGTTTATTTGATCGGTGGGTCCAGTATATTCGGACATTTTTTTTCAACTACGTTGTGAAAAATTGTTTACAACAAATGTTTTTCACAATTTTAGATATAAATTTTAAGTTTCATAATCTTATCTCTCCTTGGATTTTAATCTTCAAAATGAAACGAGAGAGAAATCGTCTAATTACGTTAACTTCAAATAAAGTTACATTAATTTAAAGTATGAGGATCCGTGAACCAGTTAAAGAAATTTTGAAAAGGGAAACGAATATCAAATAAAGTTATTGGAAATGATTGTCCTGCTGTTGGCGTTATATAATTATATCTTCACGCAAGAAGGAATAGAAATTACTATTAATCAATATGAGATATGTATTTTTTAAATGCATTAATTAATTAATCACTAATGTATTTCAAAATACATTTCTATCGGCAAGAATACATCTTTATTTATATATGTATATCACGAGCAAATCGAATTTTCCCGACTCGCTTCTTCTTACTGTTTCTTTTATCTTTTTACTTTCATTCGCGCTCATCTTGTAGAAGACAACTACCGCGCAAAGAGGTTTTGCCTACGGAAAGACTAGGAGTCGAGAATGGACAGAACGAGACGGGGGTGTGAGAGCGCTCGATATAACTGCAACTGCGAGTGCACCGCCTTCGGCGGTACGAGGGAATATATTTCAATCCTTTTCCATCGCTTCGTCCTCGCCCCCATTCCTTGATGTCTCCTCCCACGCCGAATCTTTCTTCTCTTCTTCGTGCGACAGCTTCTTGAACTTATCTATCCAAAGAAGGATTCTTATTTCTATGCTATTTAAAAATAAACTGCATATCTTTTACTCAAATCTGCAGGATATACATTAAAGTATTAGCTCTATCAAATTTCCTGGGAAGTATCGTTCAAAAATTCCGCCATTGACAAATTGAATAAGTTCCTATATAATTTCACGATATTACTTATCAGTTCTTGGCTTGAGAAGTTTAGATTGTAATCTCTCTTTGTATTTGCGCAAAAAACTCGATCTTAACGTTCAATCTTAATGAAAGCAGGAATGGACTGGTGCTGCTAGTCATGAAACTGTTGCACAATATATACCCTATAACATGTTTTTTTTTATTATTTTTATATCATCAACGTTACATGATTGGTCGTGACGTAATATAATAATATCATTATGTATTATTATGTATAATCATTATGTATTATTACGTAACATGATAATAGCATAAAGCTTGTCTTTTATTTAAAATTTTGTCTTCATGATTATTTGTGATTACAAATTGAGTATATCGCGAGAAGTTGAAGAATACGGATGCACATTTATCTTGGAAAATTATATAGCTCCTTTGTATTAAGAATAATATATTCTTTTTGCCCTATTATTTGTATTATTTCACTAATCATTAATTTTGATTAATCAAGTAAAGAAATTGTTTTTCTATTTTTCTAAAAAACTTAATATTTTGAATTATGTCTCTTTTGAAGTAAGGAAGCTTACATAATTTATCTTGAAATATTAAGATGTTTTGAATTACTTAATGAAGTAATCAGATCCCTTTTTCTATTCTCTGAAAGAATCATTGTCCTTCCATTCTTTGCGATCTCCAAATTCGAAGAATCGAGCATCATCTTGATTGGATTTTCATCCGTGAACGTTTTTATGAAACATTCGTTTCGTTCTTCTCGGCGACGCTTACGCCAAGAAAGGGGGTTGTCAGCCCCGTCACGTGTGTCTACCGATCAGGTCGGAACGAGTAGAATTTCAATGAGCAGATAGTCGTGAAATTTTATGTCTCCGTCGGAATCCTTATTAAAATCGAGAGCGGGGAGAAGCTTGGTGCTTGTCGGACGTAATTAAATATGGTTTTTCAGGCGGCGCGACGCGGCGTTTCGCAGTCTGTCGGAGCTTTCAAATCTACTTGTCTTGCATTCTATATAGACATCATTACTAAGCGCAATAATTCTTTTCTCCAAGAAAGTTTTAACTTTTTATTCCGCCATCAAGTAACAATTATAAAACCAAGCATATAGATTCTCGAAAATTGACAAATTGAAGTTTAATGATGAACTCTTTAACTTAATTTTTTTTACTTTAAAGCAACAAATTTTTGAAAATATTTATTTCTAAAAGGAAATGGAAATATTTTATTTAATAGAAATATTTTAACTTGTTACTCTGTATAATACAATAAAATGATAATTTCGTGTTGCATATGCATATTTCTGATATAACATGAATTATTTCGCACTTGTACCAAGTGATCTAATTCTATGTGACATTATGATTAATTACAAGCCGGTCACATTCGCGAGATTTCGTTGAATATATTAATTCACAGAGTAGTTTCTAGATAATACATTTAAATAATAATAATTACATTTATTATAATATGCGAACATAACGTATACATACACAGTAGACGAAAACTTAAACACATTAAATATGTACATTAAAGTATGTCAGTTGGAAGTTGAAATTTTCCCAAAGTTAAACTTAATTAAAATTAATTACTTTATCCTACATTATTCGTGTGATTTTTAAAAATATTTATTCGCTTAAAGTGTTCCTTTAACTATAAATTTTATAATAAGTTATATCTAAATTATTCTCTTAGATAATTTAAAATTAAATAAAGATTGTTAATATTCTATTAATATTCTATGTTAATATTCTACGAATTCCTTAAATAAAGATAAATGCAAAACATTTTTTTTAATTGTGAAACTATTTGCGCTAAATATAATAATGTGTATTTACACATTCAGCGAATTTATAAAATTGTCCTCAACATCTCATACGAATAATGAAGTTAACGCGACTTCAGGAAAGACTTTCAGCAAAAACGTTTTGGTTCTTGAAAGACGCAAAATAATTCTTTTATCAATCTTATCCTTTTATTAATTTTTATATTGTTACTTTCTGTAATAATTCCAGTAATTTCATCAAGCATTTAACTATTTTTCCTATTCTCTTTTTTTTTGCATTTAAGAAGAAGAATTTCACCGCTAACGGGTTAATGTCGTGCGTAGCGGAATGCTGGTGTTAAGCCGTGTATCGAAGGTAGACCGCAATGTCTGCAAGGGGACACAATGGTTGCGGGAAGGAAGTGTAAACTGTGGTGCGGGGATGATCGTCCTACGGAAGATGAAGAAGAAACGACGTTAACAAGTCCCAGTTAATAATGCAGCATCCACAAGCAGGCGCTCTATGCCTTATAGCAGTGTACACAGATAGCCGTAGTCGTCGTAGTCGTCGTCGCCGTTGTCGCCGTCACCGTCGTCGTCGCACTGCGTCTTCAGGAAATTGAGAATCTCTCGGGTCAACGGAGCAAGAACGGAGGCATGAGGTGGATTCGCATGAAAAGCTAATAAGTCCGCACCACGATTTATCGTATCGCACGTACTTACTTTCCCGCTCGCTCGGTTTCGAGTTAATTAAATAATCGTTCGATCTCAGTGTCTCAGCCCTGATATCGCGTGACGTCGATAAAGATTAACACCCGTTGCGTCAGATAGCCTGAGCTACCCTTTGTGAGCGCGTATTTGTGACATTGCCTGTGCGAAGATTATTTTCGGAACACACGGGGAGAGAGCCCTTGAAAGTAATAAAAAGCTAAAGACACGATAATTTAAGGGAATGTCATGGAAAGATTATTATCATGGAGACTCGAGGGAAAGAGCGGAATAAAAAAGAGAAATAAAATGGAGCAGAATAATAATAATTTAATATAGAAATAAAATAAAAATTGCAGAAAATGAAATAACGCAGTATTATAGTATTATTATTATTAATATTGATGCGAGTATTTTGATATTAACAATAAATATACTGATAGAAAATAATATTTACGTTTATTATTGATAAAATAAATATTTACGTTCATTATTAACACACACACACACACACACACACACACACACACACATACACACGCGCGCGCGCGCGCACACACACACACACACAAAGTCTTGTGATGATAGTCTTCTATTAAAGTATTATGACAAAATATCTTCAGTATTTTAATTAATAATTTTTGACCGTCTCTAAAAATTTTTTCAGAAATAAAAATTTTCAATAAAAATCTCATAAATCTTCACAAACATTATTCTATGTGAATTTGGCCTGCTCTCTATCAACTTCTAAAAGTGAGTGAGATTACTGAACATTTCTGGCTATACATTTCGAGATAACCTCACGGTTCAGAGAAGGTTCTGTCGAGTCCTTTCGAGTGGGTAGAACCCTCTAAGTGAAACGTATGTATATAGGCGCGGCCAAGCTTAGGGACGATAAAACTACTGGGTTCGTGTAGCCATAAGTATTTATTTGCACAGTGGAGTCCGGAAGAGAGAAATAGCTTAGGATCCGAAACTCAACGCGGAGCTATCGATGAAACGTGTTTCTGATATTTATCTTTCTCTCACCAGCGTTTTAAACCGAGATATATCGTCCCAAGGCGATCTTATGTAATTGAAAAACCATCTCTAATTGTAAAAGAATGACAGGTCGCTTTAAAAATTTAATGAGTATGTTTTTCTTAATATTAATTTTTTTTACTTTCTCTTTTTCTTATTTGATGTTTAAATTTTGTTTAAGATTACAGATGTATTTATGTACATTATGTATTATTATAATATATTAGTTTATAGAAAATTATTATTATTAAATTATTAATTACTGTTTGATTAATTTTTCTGTTATATAAATTTTCTATATTAATCTTGTAGAACTGATAGTATATATAAGTTTATTGGACCCATTCAATTAAATTCTTTATATTACATCTGCAAATTTGATTTATTATTAAAATACACTTAGTATTCACACATATACATACATTCATATACATTCTTTCTTTGAAGTTAATTAATATCTTGTAAATGTAAATTAAATGACTCTCATAGTCAATGACTATGTAAAAGATTTACATACCAGCTTTAAAAGGTTAAATATTGTGATTTTGAAGAATATTGGTTTCGTTAAAGAAAGATATAGAGACGAATCG
>NW_017259192.1:582117-592702 GCF_001594045.1 Atta colombica | reverse complement strand
CTTTCCCCCCCCCCCCTCTCTTTCTATCCACATTTCTTCTGTCGTATTTCGGCAGAAAAATTGATAACATTCAAATAACAAAGAATTAATTTCATTTACAGATGCGTAAGGCAAATACTTGCGGGTGAGTAACATTAATCGCTCTTCACACTCGCATGTTGTTTAACGTAGCGTAATGGCAGTTTATTGCTTGTTAGGCGAAAAACTTTACTTTATCTCGCACGTGAAGACGAAGGAGCGAACGGGAGGCGAAAGCCGAAGCTATTATTGGCAGGCGGCCGCGGTAAACCACATAAATCACTTCGTGCACCCGAGGTCCGTTGATTAGCCGTGATATACCACGGATGTCAAGCTGCAAGTTAACCCGTTTGAGAGAAAAGAATCGATCGAGACGGTGATCTACTGGGTGTGTCTTACGCATGTGGTTCAAAAATTCGTAAAGTCTTGTGCAAATGTACGCAAAAAAAATGATATTGCTGAAATATTAAAAAATTTAACTAAAACAGACATCTAAAAATAATTTTGTTGATTCATTAAAATAATTATGTAAGAAACTCAAGCTTGATGAGGAATGTTGCAAAAAATGTTGACATTCTAGCAATCAGCTTGAGCTTTCTACATAATTATTTTGATAAATTTCCTATACAATTATTTTGATAAATGATTTTCAGAACTGTATCTAGCTAAATTTTTAGATACTTCAGCAAAATTCTTCTTCTAAGGAAGAACAATATACCGTATCTATATGATAAAAATCGTTTGGAAAGTACCGTTTAGATGAAAAAGAAAATGATTTTTTTTAATAAAAAAATGAGTTTGAAGTAGCTTCAAAGATGATTTCTAACCGATATTTTGCGAAATCGCGTTCTTAATTTCAAACCTTCTTTTCTTTTTGCAACAAAAATAATTCCTTTTTTACTTAAAGGACAATTTCGAAATCATTTTTAGCATATCGATACGCGTATCACATATTCCTATCGTGTCAATGAATAAAATAGTCATCATAAAATGATTAAAATACAATATGTAATCGCTTATATATTTTCAGAAAAATAAGGATATAATGGATTGCGATTGAAAGCGATTTTTTGGAAAAATGTATGTTACTTCATTTTACATTATAGTATTTGTCATTTTTAAAATTGCTTCCATGCGCTCGCCACAGGAAAGAGGCGAACGAATATAAACCGTTTTTTTTTTCCCACGCGCTGTAATATGCGGTGATACCCGTCGAGGATGATGGCTCCCGCAAAACGGCGCTCCGGATGCCGATAAAAAAAAATGTATATTCTCGGACCCGCGGCAATCGAATAAAAATCTCGAGCGCACGCCGTCTGGCTCGCTTTCGTGTACACGGCGAGCACGTCGAACGCGCGCGCGTTGCACACCATTTCTCTTCCCGCGGGTATAAAATGGAAACGGGATACTTTGCCTCGGCCGTAGATACCGAGCTAGAAAAGCGATAAAGCCGGCTGGAAGGTTCGGATCACGCGATCACGATTCGGTTTACGCTTAGTCCCGAAATCCGCGCCGCACGTCTGCGCCGAAAATTCGCTCGTTTATTCATTCTAAATTCATCCGACACGCCTGAATGCCCGGCCGATGTTATCCCATCGTGCACTGACGTTGGCTGGCTGCGTCGACAGAATCCTCGATGTAATCTCAAATCGGCGGAGAGACCTGGAAAATCTCCAAACAGCCGTCAACGTTAATATTGGAATTACCAGAAAATTTTGCCTCGTCCAGTAATTATTATTTCGCGCGCTTTGCTTTTGTGTTATATCACGAAGTGACATTCAATATTTCTGCGAGAAATAATGAGTATTAATCTGTTAAAAACAGGGTTGGAGAAATTATTTTACAAAAATAACTCGTTACTCTTTTTTTCTAAAAAGTAACTCATTATTGATTTAAATAAAAAAAAAACAACTTGTTACTGTTACTTAAAAACTAATGAGTCGTTACAATTTTTGTTATTTTTTTCATTGAATTTTGAGGGGGATATTTTAGAGGGATTTTTTGCCGCTAATTGATCCAGTTCGACACGAAATCTACAGTGGTTATGGTTAATCGCAATATGGTCAAACATATACTTCCTTTTTGAAAAAAAATCGCTTTTCGTGTTTCGCACACATATGCATATGTGTATATTGTGCGTGTATAAAATTTAATGATAAAATAAGAAATACAAATATGTTATTGATAGAAAATTCTTAAAAAATGTAACAACGTTACTATTAACGTTATAAATAAGGAAATATATCGTCGTTACTCATTCGATACTGAAAAAAAGAATTGTAACAATAACGACGGTGTAAGTAACATGTTACTTCTCAATCCTGATTAAAAATTATCCGAATGGGGATTGTTCTTCGTAAGCTGAAAAATCTGAAATTACACGAAATTATATAGCAGCAAATTGTTTTATAATTAAAAAAATGTTTGTTCACATGCTAGATAGAAACGCGGATAAATAATTAAATTATGAGAGAGAAAAACCAGGTCAATTCGGTGCTCGAAAAATTTCTATTGTATTCTGACAGGGTAAATGTAAAAATTTCAAATATTTTTTATTTTCTGCTTTGCGAATTAGGATGTTATACCCATAAAAAAGATTTTCGGATCGAATGCTATTATTCTTCGATCTATAAAATAGGATCGATTAGAGGCAATTATATTTATTGTTAATAGAGGAATGTTTTATTATTAAATGGAAAATTATTAAATGAAAATTCGAGAATAAAATTATATTGGATATCGATTTTGTGCCAAATACTGACACAAAATCGAATATAATGCCAAATGTGACATTATAACATCGGAAAGGAAGAGGGGGATGTAAAGATTTATTTTAAACGTAAGAATATATAAATTTAAATTTATACGAATTACTCGTGTCTCAAGACAATAAATCAATCTTATTTGATTCAAGAGAGGAGAGATAAAAATTATTGATCATAACTTAACATTTTATTTTTATTTTTGTACTGCTTAAATTTGCAGTAAGATTAAGTATGTCAAGAGAAGAGAATATTTCTATCTCATTATTAGAAATGCTTTCTGAGAGAGTATTATATAATTTTTTGTAATAATTTTTTTGTTGAAGATTGAGTTTGATATTGTTGAAGTCGCGAAGACAAATTCAAACAGGAATTTTCGAAATATTCTAGCGGTATATTTATTATCGCTTTCATTACGAATTCTGGATTAGTCGAGGGATGATGCTGAATATAAATTTCGTACACACATAGATACGTTCACGTGGGCACGCGGATGCGTGGATTAATGATCGCATGTCCATGGTATCGTCGCAATCGTGACGAATGGATCACAAGGCTCTCTCTGGAGTGACCGGCGAATGGCGACAGCCACGAAGAGAAACGGTCGGAGACACCATTTACGGCGAAACGATGGAAGGATGCTCGAAAGGCGAAATGCTTCTCCGTAGCCATGGCATTTACTGTCGATCGATCTGACGATCAATTTTTAAAACCACCTGAAACACTCGCTGTCACGCGCTATTAGAGTACTTTAGTACTTGCGACATATCGATGGCCTATCAATAACGCTGATATTTTCTCTAATCATCATAAGTGCATCGTATCTGCGACCCGATTTTAATGATGTGCACATAGTTTCTGTCGTTTCTGATAATTTCGCGTGGAAAAATAGAGAGTGGTTATTAAATACTCTAAAAGATTTTAAGGAATGATTCATACCAATTCAAGACGAATTTTGTATGTTCGATTCGAATATATGCTTAATTTCAATATGATACAGAGTCAAAGACGAAGGAAAAATTTCATTTTTTCAAAAAATTTCAAAAACCAGATTACTTTGATGAAATTTTGTATATGTTTAAAAGTTTTATTAAAATAATTGGAATTTGAAATTTTTGGAAAAAACGAAATTTTTCCTTCAACTTGAACACTTTATATCTTTGAAACTAAACCGTTTCAAATATAATATATGATCATATGTTAAATTTTTGTTTTAAATTTAATGTAAGGAATCATTCTTTAGAATCTTTTAAGAGTATTTATTATAGTAACTACTTTATATAATTATCCTAATTTTTTATATAACTTAAATTCCATTTCAAATCTTTGCAGATGAATTCGAATTTGATTGTCAAATTTGATATAGATAAATTTAATCTATAAAAAATAAATAAAATATAATCTTCTATTATGATAAAAATTCATTAATGAAGCTATCACAAACATGTAAGAATTTTTTCAGATTTTTATTGCAGTCCGCAACAATATAAAAATCTGCACTAAAGTTCAAAGATTCAAGTTGTGAGCAAAGGATGAAAATTTCACATTGCCGAGGGTTAATTTTTAGAGTTCTATTACTTTTAAAGTAAAATAGCGACATATTTTTTATCTTTTTAGAGAATTTTTTTTTAATTTATCTTGAAAATATGACAGTTATCGGAACAACATTGTATTTCGAAGAATTTTAATGTAAAATTTCTCTCTTATTTATTAATAAAATATAATATATTACAATAAAGTATAAAATAAGTTTGATCAATTTTACTATGCATGATAAAAATCTTTAAAATATTGTATTGTACCACAACTATCATATTTTCAGAATAAATTCTATAAGAAATTCCTCTTCGTGTTACAATCTGCCTACATTTAGTCTAAATTATTTTTATAAAATGACTTGCTACTTATCGAGAAATCATATTTTAAAAGATTTCGTAACGACAAATTTGCATTGACATCGAAAGAAATAATATCCGTTTCTTTTACACACAAGTATGAACACAAAGTTGCGCGCAAGAAAACTAGTGGATTTGACGCTCTGCATGCTGTATACTGATAACGATAAACATGTAAGCTATAGACACTCGCAGGCGTTCCCGGTCGTCCCGATTTTGCTCCGATTTTGAATTCTTCTATGAGAAACGGAATTCGCGCAATCGAAGTCGAAGAATGCTCCTTGGTTTACATAAGGTGTTCATGCATTTATTCGCGTCTTTGCGTAGAACCTTTAATAATACATGGCAGATAAGGATGCCAAATGGAATTTCGTATGCGGCGGTGCGCAGTTCATTTTTCATGTGCATCCGCATGAGCATATCGCGAAGAGATATTGGGATGCACATAAGTTCGTGAACATTATGTGCGTCGTCGTCTACATAGCGAAACTGAAATCACACATTAAAGATACAAAGACTGCCGGAAGTCAAAATATTATTTCAGTTTTTACCACAAACACGTTATTTCGTCGTGAACTTAGACATTTTATTTCTGGCTATTAATTTTCGATTTTACAATTCCTTATATTTCTGCCGCTATTTTTTAAAAATATTAGTTTTTTCTTTTTCTTTTTAACGAACGATAAATATATTAAATAAAAAAGTAAAAAAAATACACAAAAATTTATACACACGCATTTATTTCATGCTTGAAGAAATAAAACCGACAAAGACACATAGGACATGATTGTCGAGAAATCTTGAAATAACATTCAGGAAAAGAATTTATGTACTATTACGTTATAAAAAAGACAGCTCTATTCATAATAGCTTTGCATGAATCAAAATTATTCAGTTGAATAAAAAAATTACTTATTCAACTACGCGTAACAGAAAATTGCAGTTAAACTTCATTCGAGACGTTCTAATCAGGATTGTGCAACGTGATATAATAATGAGAAGAATAAGTTTTAAAAATTTATCTAATTTATATTATATTATATTTTTCGCAATAAATTTATTACAGTTTTTTAAATTTAGGAAATTTGGGGGGATTATTAATATTTCAGATTGATTGCGTTGAAAGTCCGATAACCATATCGGCATGCCATTATTATTTCTGAAATTAATTTATTTATATGAATTATATAATAGTTTAACATCTTAATATTTAGACCGTAATGGCGCTTCGTATTTAAAGTAATGTATTTGACATAAACGATCTTTCTCAATCTTATTATCTAATTTATTATCTAATATTTCTTTGTTTTTCCAAAAATAATAAATGTTCCATATCTCTCTTTAAGATAGTCATAGAAAATTGAGGCAGACCTATACAAATATATGTATACGCGATATATATATATATACATGAAAAGGATGATTTTGCGGAAATAAAGATTTAAATGTAGATCTGAAAATAATTCTGTTAGACCATCAAAATAATTATGTAGAACGCTTGAACTGGTTGCTAGAATGTCAAAACTTTTTGCAGCATTACTCATGATGCTTGAAATTCCTACGTAAAATTATTTTCATGGTCTAACAGAATTATTTTTAGATTTGCATTTAGCTAAATTTTTAGATCATTCAGCAAAATTGTCTTTTCCATGTGTAATAAAATCATATTGTTATTACACTTATTCTTAAATTAACATTCATTTTATTAAACAAATTAATGTTCAAGATATAGAATAGGAATATAAAACAACATCTAAGCAAAATTTCGAGATACAATCTTCGTATTGTTTCATTTTAAAAATAATTATTTAAAAGATATTTAATACAGTGCTTGATCTCTCTCAAGATAGTTATAGAAAGATAGTTACTTGAAATTTCTTATACATGTATAATAAAATTTTGCTATAATTACACTTACTTGAAGATATAAAATAGAAAAACATCTAAGCAAATCTCCGAGATTATTTCATGGAACGAAAAGTTGACGAATCGTATCGAGAAGGTTTTCGTTCCGGTAACGTATCAAACGTGTTGTCCGGAGGGAAAAATTTAACGACAACCGACGTCTCTCGCGAAGATAAAAGAGATGATGGAACACTGGGACTTTTTTTTTCGACGCGTGGACAACCCGCGGAGCGTATGTAAGCTAAGGGTGTTTCCACTGATAGTTCGCATTGCCGAGGATTCTGATAAATTTAATATACCGTTCGTCGCGTGGAACGCCAACAATAAAAGGCTCTTTAAAGCGGGCCGTAATTCATTACGATCCCGGAGGATTGCACATTGTCCCGTTGAAACGATGCCCTGTCTCTCCTTATTACGTCACTTTATCGTCGTTAATCCCTTAATGGTCGCAGCTTTTCCACGACCGACCGACGGGTGGCGGTCGCACAAAGTGTTTCTTCTTACGCTCGTCGCATTTATTTCCGGTCTTCTGCCGACTATTTTTTTAAACGATAGAATCATCGCGTTGGTTCTCGCGAGGAGAGAACCAAGTCCAGTAGCAATGTCCAGTAGTAAAACTGAAGAATTAAGAGTCCAAAGGTCGATGGTGACGTTGAAGCAATTTGTCCGATTTATTTGTGTCTACCTTATTCAGTATTATTTATTAATCGCGTTGTTCACGTCTCTACTGAAAATATAAATACACATGCGCTTAAAACTTAAATAGATTTATTTTAACTTGTTTTGGCACAATCTAGCTCAAGAAAAGAATGTTTAAGAGAAAGTCGATATTTAAGGAATGGCAACAAATCTATCTATGCATTGAAAGAACGATTTTGCTAACGTATAAAGATTTAATTAGTTACATATCTGAAAATAATTTCATTGGACCATCAAACCAAAATAATTATGTAGGGCATTCAAGCGATGATAATGCTACGAAAAACTTTGTCAATTTAATAACCAATTTGAACGTCCCACATAATTATTTTGATGATTCAAGAAAATTGTTTTTAGATCTTGCTAGATTTTTAAATATTTTTAAATATTTCAGCGAAGCCGTTTGTTCCATGTATATATATATATATACACATATCCAGAAGAAAATTTTTCTTTTTTCTTAGGTACAACATTGCGTTTCTTAAACTTTCCAACTCGATTTTTGCCGCAAACGATTCGTATAAAATTCCCTATAATGAAATACTTTATCATGCTCTTCTTATTCTTAAAAGAAGAGATATCAAGTTATATTTTTTTTTATATCGACGGAAGGATTAATTTCTAAATGTGTATTCTGCACACCAGTGAATTAGCCACACGCAATTCACGTCATTGTAGCGGCTGGTTTGCGATTGAGCGTAACGTACGCGAGCATTCGCGCTTCCAGCCGCGTTGGCTGGAAGATAAATGTTTTTGCTGTAGCTGCCGAGATAGCACCATGATTTATCTGTCCCTTAAATTAATCCGCCTGGGGGTTTGACGCGACGTTGCGCACCGCGAGAACTTCGCCATCCGATTTCCAGTGACCGCTTGCTTCTCACCTCCGTATTGTGGTAGCGATCTTAAGCGAGAATGGATCTTTCGTACAAAGAAGCACTCTCTCTCTCTCTCTCTCTCTCTCTCTCTCTTTCAAAATCTGACAGACAGAATTAGGAAAACCGGTGCTCTTGAAATGTTAATACTATTAGGTTCTTGGTTACGACCGAGAAGCAGAAAGCAAAAGAGCAATCAAACTATTAAGGATTCGAATAGAAGGTTGTGTTATATTTTGTTTGGAATAAATTAAATATTTGGATTCTATTTCCGCAGAATCTTAACTAGAAATCCTGTGTTATAAATTTTAATAAAAAATACGCGCATCGTCTATCAGATATACTTATAAAAGAAATAAATAATGATAAAATGATGGTAAAATATGACATCCGATTGGATTAACGTTATGCAAAAATCGGCAGCAAAGTTGTCAGATGAAATTACGAGGCAACGATTTACGGGACAACTTTTATAATTTTGTTTGATACAGTACGATGCCTGGATGTCCGATGTTCTCTTGGCATTTGCGTCCTGCATTTCACATGTGATTTCGCACTGTTGAAAAAAGATTCAAAATTGTATTACGTGATAAATTAATAAGAAATTCTGATAGATATATTCGTGCATTAATAAAGAGATTGAAAGCAAAATATCAGAAATTATAAAATCATTCTTTAACTGAAAATATACACAACGTGCGTTCCAAAATTGTGTCATATTTGTTGTAATTATCATATTTTATTCTCTAATGAAGAGAGCGATATCTAATTACACAATTCGCTAATTAGCGAATAATTCCGTGGTAAATACGACTTTATCAATTCTTTTCCGTTGGAATTTTTATTTTTATACGCATTTACGTTTTTAAAATAAATTCTGTCTCGATTAAGGTTGAATATACATACAACATGCAACAAAATTTTGATGCATATCAATAATATTGAGAACTATGTGGTAATATTAATTTATTCTTTAATGGAGAAGATATAAATCAAAATAAAAATTTCTTAAGTTTCATGAGTCTAATTAGAACGAAAATTTGTAAAAATATAAAACCACGAGCATCACCGACTCACACATTCATGCCGACTCGATAAACGAGTGTGGCAGCGAGCGTGAAGAAATTTTATTCGACACTGCCACGCACGAATGGTTAAGCCGCGATGGCTTTGCGTCTCACCCTGCCATGACACGCCGCAGTATCGTGGGAACTTTGCGATCCGATTGTTGACCGCTAACAGTGACTAACTGCTGGACTCATGTTTCGCGATTGCGGCAGTGTTCCGCACGACACAAATCGCGCGGTCGCCGAGTCGCTAAATTCACCGTCGAAACTTTATTCGCGAAAATACAGCCCTGACAAAATGCGATTTTGTAAAATCATCTTTATCAAATTCAAATTTTATTAACCTAATAAATCGGGTTGCAATGTTTGACAAATTTATATACATTTAGAATTAAGTTGTAATTAATTTAATTAAATATATAGCAGGAAGTGTTATTTTTTATGTCTTATCTTGCATTTTATTTTGCGTATCCAAGCTAATGGAAAATCTAGAAAACAGAGAAAAGAAGTTGGCATTTAGAACAATTAAAATTATTAGATTGACACTTGAACGCGGCGAATAGAATAGAAATTCCGAACAATAAAGGGAACGGAGAACAGAGAATAAGAATTTCTACGTATCAAAAATCATGTATTGTGAAATTTCTGATGGAGTTTCTGATGGGTTGAAATTCTTATTCTCTATTCCTGTTCCTTTTATTGTGCGGAGTCTCTTACTATAATAATATCCTTTTTGCTTTTGTCACTCATACATATCGTCGTACACATATATTGTATAGATTTAATTGCTTCTTCAACAGTTTGTAATACGATATAATCAGGGATTTTCTTTAACGTGTTACAGATTTATTGCCGTGATGATAAAATAATAAGTCAATCTCAGTGTCATGCTTTATGGTTTCTCTTCACTTTATCACGGCAATTAAGGCGTCGCAACACGCAATGCACCACACTATACAGGGCGTTGTACACGTTTCCGACTGCGATAGCGTCGTGAATTGCATTTTCCGCGTCCGGTCCAATTAATTCGCTCCCGTGAATCTAACTGGCGTGATCCTCGTCGCGTTTTCACATCGCCTCGTTCCGATAGAGAAAATCCTCGTCATGCCATAACGTTCGTTTCTCGCGATTTTTCGCGCGACATAAATTAAATCCGTAATTCCGCGCGTTTATCTCTCCTATTAATGTGGCCGAGACGGATCTGGTCGCTCTATCGCGAAAATAACACGTAACAGGTCTTGTTTTATAAAATTTATCCAATTAGACGTGTTCATGTGACGACGGATGTCGAAACAAGAGTATTCAATTTCACATCAGAGTGAGGCATTTAATTTCACAGGCGAAAATGCGTCCTCTCTCACTCTCTC
>NW_017259192.1:573484-582017 GCF_001594045.1 Atta colombica | reverse complement strand
CTCTCTCTCTCTCTCTCTCTCTCTCTCTCTCTCTCTCTCTCTCTCTCTCTCTCTCATTCTCTCTGCAACATTTGATCTATGTCGTGATTGGTATCTATCCTATCATTTTCGGATGAAGTTTTAAGCAGATTTTTCTGGCAAATTCGTCACCAACTCCTATTCCTTAGTAAAACAAAAAAGAATTCATTATTTGACATATTTTCTCCTTATTATCTCACAAAAAGTTTTTGTCGAATTAAGCATCTAAAAATTTAACTGCATACAGATTTAAAAATAATTTTGTTATACTGTCCAAATAATTATACAGAAACTAGTTGCTAAAATGTCAAAACCTTTTGCAGCATTGCTCATATTTGAAATTTCTACATAATTATTTTGAGTTCAACAATATTATTTTCAAAGCTACATCCAATTTAAAATACTTCAGCAAAATCGTTCTTTCTGTGCATTATCTCGTAAATAAGATTTGAATTAAATTTTAATAAGATTAAAAGTTATCTGTAATTAATTAATTAAAACATGAGATTTCTCTCGTGAAAACTTTTTGATTCATTTTCATGCCTCCCTTTTATCGATAATTCAGCGCATTCTCCCATTATAGAAAGTAACATACATCACAAATTGTATAATTTGTACATGAATAAAGGGAGAAAAAAAGAAAGAGAGGAGATTTTTATTTTAATATTTCTTAATTGTAAAATTAAAGTTTTATTCATAATCACTGGATGCAATTCTGCTTGCCTATCAATGAGTCTTTTCTTCGGAAATTTTAGGTATATGCCTCGATATTATTATGTTGTAACATTTGCATATGTATATGCCCATATGTCTGTTAATATTAAGTTTCCACATTTAGGTACGAGCTAAAGTGTACACGTGATCACACAAGCAGAATACAGTATATACATATATGCTAATGTTTATTGATGACATTGGTTATCGTATGTAATTTCATATGGCTAACTTACATCAACACATTTTACAGGATGTTCTGAAATTCAAGCGTATTATTATTGCAGTAAAAAAAACTTCATGAAAAATTAAGTAATAAAAGTGTAAGCCATTTTTTTCCATATAGTAGTTTTTTAAATATAAATGTTTAAAGGTTGACTAACCATAAACATTGATTAAAAAAACATCTGTTCGTGTGATAATGTGCACACAATGGCAATGTTTTGTTTAGTCTAATACCATTGTACGCATGTCACATGAGTAAACATGACTTTAAATCAACGCTTAATTTTGATTAATCAAACTTTTAACATTTATATTTAAAAAACTACTATATAGAACAAAATGACTTACACGTTTATTAACTTAAATTTTCGCAAAGTATAATAATGCTACTATAATAATATTACCTTTGAATTTCAGAATATATATATATATAACGACGAATTTTTTTAAATAAAAACATTAAAGGGAATAATATTTGCCTGTTATATATTTCTATCCAAAGTTTAGATAACTGATCATAGATAAACAATTTGCGGCATATCAATTATATTCACAGTGATTTCGTATAAAAATCTACATTTAATGATACATTGATTTTTTTTAAATAAAACATATGTTGTAAGTTTGAAGCATTTTTATTTTTATAAAAAAATAATTTATTATAAGATAGAGATAAAAATAAATAATATAAGTGTAACTTTTGATTATAATAAAAAACTGCTTAAAGAAAACAATTACATTCTGCTTTCTGTTTGTCTTACCTAAGATTAGTTTCACAAATATGGATCTATATTTATATAACATAGAAAAAGGAAGAGAGCTTTGGAATACTATTTTATTGTATTGAAACTCAGTACATGTTATTTATGTAACATAATTATTTTCGATTACAAGGTTTGCTGGCCATCCATACAGCACGGAACCTATAGCAATATTGCCGCAATAATTGCTGGAATATTGCTGCAACATGCAATGTTGTTGTAATGTTGCAGCAGTGTTGCAATTTTTGTGTTGTAGAGGCTATGGAGTGATACTAATTATACCATAGAAATTATATTAGAGGCATTATTATGGAAGGAAAATACTGAATATTAACTAGAATAATTTTACACATCGGATACATACACACATTTTGTTACCACGTACGTAAAATAGTACAGTACATACCTATGAAACTATCAGCAAAATTGAAATGCAGCTTTTACGACAATAAAAGCATTAAATATTAACGACCAGTGGTCATGTTATAACGTCTAAATAGACTGTAAAGAAGTAATTTTGACGATTGCTCCTATAGAATGCATCGCACAAACTGTACAAGATATTGTGGTGTTCCACACTTTTCCACAATTTCTGATCTATTCCATAATTTTCTTTCCTCTACAAAATTTATATAATATTTGATATATATCATTAATATTTTTTTGTATCAACTTTTAGATATATGTTTAGATATATGTACAACTTTAATGCAATTAAAGAATATTCACTAATATTAGTGCACATAATATGATATGTTCTTCGAAGCTGGCTTAAGATAATTTGCTTTAGCTCAAGTGTCAATACAGTATTCCAATTTTGAATTAATATTACTGTCGCACAATGCTCTCGGGAATGCGATAGAGTGCAATACCATTTTCCGCTTAAAAATGTTTAATACCGCGAGGAGAGCGCTTTCTTCGCGTTTCTAGCCGCGTATAATTTCAACGAAGATATCCTCCGAGACGAGAGGCGAGCGACGTCTGATTTAATTCTCAGTGCGAATACCGGCAGCTGTCATTTTTACAAGTAATTACGAACGTGAAGTTTAATCCCACACCGCAAGATGAAAGATAAAATTTTTTCGCACAATGCCAGCGAAAATTAAACCAGGATAATAAGAATATGATCTTTTAATTATCCGATTCTATGGTTAACATGGAAAAATTTTTTAAATCACATTTAATACGTTTCTACCTATAAGGATATGATATATATAGCAATTTAAATTTCCTATATGCGCGTATGTGTGTGTGTGTGTGTGCGTGCGTGCGTGCGTGCGTGCGTGTGTGTGCGTGTGTGTGCTGTGCGTGTGTGCGTGTGTGCGTGTGTGCGTGTGTGTGTGTGTGTGCGCGCGCGCGCGCGCGCGCGCGAGCGTGCGTGTATCAGAAAGTATCCGAGAATAAACGCCATAAAACTCTCAGGCCGAAACACGTGCGGCGGAAACAACAAAAAATACCGTGTGCTTTTGCACGTTTTTTTCAGCGGAACTGAAAAATAATTTCTCTATCGACAAAAAAAAGCTACGTGCTGTGGCCTGTCACGACGGGACGTTTTGTGTGCGTTGCATTGTGGAAGTTGCGAGAGGGAAAAAGCAGAGATCAACTCAAGCGATAAAATTGACTTACTGGATGAAATAATTGGACGGGTTATTAATGGAACTTCATTCTGTTAATTTGACCAATTGACCGCGTTGGATGCTGGATTTTGATATTCTTTTGAAGTGAATTTATAATTCGAAATTAAACCGACGAGAAAAAATTAATTAAAACGATTATGTTTCAAGAAGACGAAAAAGATTTTGATGCTCGATTTGTAAAATTAGATATGTACATAAACACACACCGAAATATTTAAGCACTAAAATCCGCTTTGACTGAAAATAGGATTATTTTTCTTAAATGAAGATTTATAAGCGTGTGGAGTATCTATTAATTTTGCATTGATGCAACATAGGCGTTTAATTTACATTGAAAAGAATATTTTGATTATATCAGAGATAAGAAGTACAAATAAAATGTTTTCTGTTGATATAAAAGAATTCTGATAATTGAATTTCTAGTTATCTCGACTAGAATGTTTAATAGATTTAATTATAAGTGTCTCTAATTTGTACTTTTTTTATTGATTCTACAGAATTTGAATTAATGCAACAATACTTTTTTTCAGTGTAATAATATTTAATCCTTCGGTATTACTTCTAATGGCACACCTAAGGTTCCTTTTTACTTTTTACTGTGCTATATTCTCTTTTATATTAATAATAATAATATACACTTACTCGTTGTCTTTATATTCTTTTATGTCTGACGTTTTAATTTAAAAAAAGATTATATGTTCATTTTTATTTTTAGAGCGATACTTAGAGTATATATGTGACAAAATGGTATTTGATCATCAAAGACATTAAAGGATTAAGAGATAGAATGAGATATGTTGCATTAATTTATGCTAAAGTTTTAATCATAGTTTCAAATAAGGCACAATAAAATGCTATTTATCAAACTGTTTATACGAAGCAGTAAATTGGGTTGTGCCATTTAATTTTTTACTGGATAGATGCACCACGCTCTGAATATACAATGGTTTTCTTTGAAACCTTCTGGAAAAGGAAAATAAAAAGTATTGCTCAGATATCCAGAAGTCTTAAAATTTATTATTTTTACATTCTTCTTTCTCACAAGAGTATCATTGAATTTAATATAAATTAACTATAACATAATATATCTACAAATAAAAATATAACCATAAAATTAAAATTGTTTTTTGGAGTGTTTTGAGCACTTGCCTACTAACTTGTGTATTTTTAAACCTATCTACTTAAAAGTGAAATTAAATTCATATAAATTCTTTTATGTCCATTATTACTAATGCAGATTAATTTCGGTTTAATTAATTTTTCATCTTTTTTTAATTCTAGGAATTCCTAAAATTTGAAAATATTATTAATTTTTAGAATTGAAATAAAATACAGAGTACATTAAAGCGAGATTAATTCATATTGGTAAAGAAATAGATATTATTCGGTAATCAAGCGCGATGCGTTTAAAGCGACGGAGATTCACGAGTTATTTTTTTTTAATTTTACTTTGTTTTTAAAAATCATTTTTTGTTATTTATTTTTACGTAATATCAAGAATTTGCAACATCCGTTTGATTCCATGCGTAGTTAATCGACGTCTCGGAGAAATTCAGAGTATAGATGCCGAACAGAGTGTAGATGCCGAAGAGCGGCAGAAACTTCATAATTGGTCTCGAAAGTTATAAAACCGTTTAATCATTCCTGCGAGAGACATAACCACGCGCGTCGACGCGTCAGCATAATTCGCCACGTAGCTTTCGGCTGGTGCTCGAGCTGTTTATGCGAGAGCGAAGCCTGCTCGCCATTTAGTAAGTGTCGCAAGAACGACTAGTTACATATTGTTCGAGACACGTGCGCAAAAGAGCACGTAACGTGTTTAAGCGTTCGCCGATGGTTTCGGCAGACGGGCAAGTTCGACTTTCCTTTATCCTAAAAGGCGAGCCTTCCAGTTTCTAACTTCGTCGTAAGCTTCGCCTGAGGCACTTAAAAGCAAATATTTGTTATCAAACTCGTGCTACAAATTAATTGTGAGGGATGTGAAATAAAAAACGTATTCTTTATTACATTAAACGATATCTACAATGAGATTTTAAGCCTTAAGTAAAGCCACGATCCGATTCACGTTAACAATGTTTAAAAATCATTTGTTATTTGTTAATCATTTGTTATTCACCCTTGTTATTTGTCAAATGTTAAACAAAGACAAAGACATGCTCATGAGCGTTATGTGCAGAGATGTAAAAAAAATATTTATGACTATTTATGATATTTTTGACTTCGGAAAAAAGTATTAAGTAAAAAAATTAATTTTTTATTGTAAACACGGTATTTTTGACCAAATTACATAAAAGTGAAAAAACATATAAAATTCATATTAAATATGTAGAAGAAGAAATAGAATTAATTTTTCTTGTTATTTTAATATTTTTTTAATACTTTTGTTTTTATAATTTTATATCGAAGCGGAAATATGTATTATTAGTTGTTGCAATTCTTGATAAGTTGATAATAAATTAATAGATCTGTTTGCTTGCACTTTTTGTATTTAGCATCTATACTTTCTCTTTTTTCAACGTCCGAGTCTATTTTTCTAATCATATCATTGTAAGTGCAAAAATTTTGAGAGTTTCAAGCAATGCGAATAAACATAAATGACCTAAAAAAATATACAAGTAAAAAACTGTTAAAGTTGAAGGAAAAAACCATTAATTTTTCATCCTAAAAGTATTTTTCTTCTAATATTTTTCCGTCGTTTACATCTCCAGTTATGAACATGAATCGCAGTTTAAATCATAAGACATTGATCAATCATAGTCGATTATTCTCCTTATTTAATTGTGATTGGTCAATTTATTATGGCTTAAAGCAAAGTTTAAATTTTAAAGTTTACGCCTTAAAATCTTATTGTAGATGTCGCTTTAAGTTTCATGGCTATCTGCTAGACATAGAGCGAACGGTGAAACGATAAACATCATCCTTTATAAACAATTATATTCGAGTTTACACTTTATCGCGCATCGTATAAGGGACATAACGCTTTCACTGAACACATTTCGAGCTCCCATCCAATAGGTGCGGACATTTACGATTATGCGCGAGCGTGCACGTGCGTGGAATCGGAGAACGTTAAGTACATACACGACTTGTACCATGGTTGACGTTATTCTGATGCAGCTACGTGGACACCAGCAGAATTTCACATAACAAGAGACACTTTTTTTTGGGCCAAAAAGCATTGAAGATTCCTTTTTCTTTATTTATTATGAACTACTACTTATTGAACACTGTAAAAGCAGATGTTAAATTTTGTTTTTTGGTCAAAATGTTATCAAAAATGTTATCAATAATATTATTATATTTATTGATAAAAAGTTGTTAAGGAAAGTATGAAGATCTATATTCACATAATCCATTTATATTTTATGACTGTCTTAAGTAATGTTTTAAGATGCTAATATATTTCTTTCATTGATTCATGACATCTTAAGACTGTCTTTAACATAAGAATCAACTATGAATACCAACTGAAGACATTCTAACAATTAAGCAACAAAGACTGTAACTGTAAGACTGTTAAACATGTATAATTTTGAGATTTTCGAACGATTGACAACTGACGAAGAATCCAATATAAAATAATCGTTTGATTTCAAATTCTAGCTTTGAATAATGAATATCGTGAATAATTTAGAGGTTGTGAAGAATATAAATCAAAAGAATATAAAATAATTTTATAAAAGCCACTAGACTGTCATGTATATACGTAAATTTATTCTTGCATATAACAATAATGTAAACGTTCAACTTTCAATTTTCATCCTCAGTTAGTTTTATGTATAAAATTAAAATTGAATAATAAAAATAATAAAATAATAAATTATAATAATTAAATTAGTAAAATCATTATATAGAATTAAAAAGAAATACATAACCAAAGTGAGCATTGCATGCATAGATCTCTTAAAGGTAAAATTAATGACGAACAATATCAAGTTATATGTATTTATGTACTAATCATATAATTTTTGTTGCTTAACTTTTAAAATATCTTGACTTAACAATTTTTTAATTTATTGTTTTTTGTAATATAACGATTTCTCAAGAAACAGAACACATCTCAGAGATGTCCTTGCGAACGTTCTCAGAACATCTTGAATGTTTCTTCTATGCTATATGGATTTTTTCCATGTTATCGATGTTTCTTCGTAATAAGTAATACACCACTCGTATGATATATATAATTTGTACATCTTGGAACTTTTTCATTTTGCAGCCAAAATTTAACATCCATCTTTATTATACATATAAATTGTGAAAAAATTCAGTTATGTCTTGCGTTAAAGTCTTCAATTATGATGATAAGCGCATACTTCTGCGTGTTTGTGTTTTTTTTTCATAAAAATGTTTACAAGCGAAATTAAAAAATATTATGTATGGCGTACAGCAGCGAAATTTTTTGCCAAAGTCGCTGATTCTGCACAATTGTGGAAGCAGATGAAACGGATTAATTGAGCTTCTTTTGCTCTTTGTTGAGATTTCAAAAAGGTATAAGTACATTTCTTCTCCTTTACGCAGTTGAGACATTTCCATTTACTGTAGAAATTCATAGACGTTATTCCTTCTTCATGCGATCATGTATTTATATGTCCGTGTGAATCGTGAATTAGCAAAGGATACACAGCGGAGCAGGCTTCCACATACGCGCGCATAGAGAGAATGAGATTGAAATCGGTTTATTATATTCTGGGTCAAATCCAGTCGGAGTAGGAACATTAACAGAAATAAACTAAATGAAAATAATGCAATTGTAGAAAATGAGTTAGCAACGTGCAATTACGTGTAGAAAGCTAATGGAAATATTGCAGTGATAATATAATATAATACATAAAAAGACTAAAAGTATGGAGATAAAAGATAGATAAATTTGGATTCAAATTACCAATATTTGAGGTTGAGTGATTGAGCTCTAAGTAAGCATTGCAATAAAAATTAATTATTGACGGTGATCAGAGCAGTTTGTTCTGCAAATCGATACATAAAAAAGAAAAAAAACAATTTTTTTTTATTAAGTTTTATGGAACAATTCATTTCCTTAAGTCGCTCCGTTATTTAAGAATATATATATTACATGTACTTTTTAAAATGAAAAAAAACATATTTCTCTAGAATTTTGTCATTTCAAATTGTCATTTGAAATTGTATTTGAAAATAATATAAAAAAATTTAGCAGCGATT
>NW_017259192.1:570944-573384 GCF_001594045.1 Atta colombica | reverse complement strand
TATACAAGATTTATTTTTATGCGGAAAATATAAATTTTTAATTTCAGTCACTTTTTATAAAGACTGTATATCATATGCATCCAAGAAAATGGGTGAGGTTACTTTTTAAAAAATTTGATAATGTATAAAATTATCCAATATCTGAATTTTGAGAAATACAGAAATGTATGTCCTCGATACATGGAGAGTTGCAAGAAGAGCAGAGACTGAAAGAAAAGAGAGAGTCGAAGTGCGAGAGGAAGAAGAGAGACAGAAAAAGGTTCTGGGACCGATCCTAGTACGGGAATTCGCACGCCAAGAGCATTACCAGGAGAAGATGTTCAGAGATTGTACCCTCGAGCGCGACGTATTCGGGTCACTGGTACGTTCCTCCCGGTCTCTCGCCCCCGAGGATTGCCCTGTTTCATCCTTGTCTATCCTGTCATGCGATCACTACCCTGCCGCCTTTACCCTCGATGTTCTCGTCTCGCCTTTTTCTCGCCCTTCAGTTTCAATCGAAACGTTATGTGTCGGTACGAGAGAAGAAAATCAGCATAGACGTATATTCGCGGATACGACGTTTCCACAATCAAGACTGTCTTCAGCCTTGTCTTGAACATAGCATACGTTCACAGGTGCCAATGATGGCCGCGAGAGAAGGCATGAAAAGCAAAAAGTATTTCAGACGTTATATGATTAAATTCTTCTTTTTCAATTCTAATGTTCTTCCTTTTCTTGTCTCACATCATGCTGCATACAGGGTCTTCAAAAAAGGATTATAGGCTTCAACGGTAGATATAGTAATTATCAAAATGATGAAAATACTTATAATAAGCAGGTTTAAAAATCAATACTTACGGTGAAGCACATGTTCTTTCGAAAATGTCTGGTTTCTCTCACGAATCTGCTGACAGACTAAAGAGCCGAACACTGTAAAAATAGCTGACCGCTACATAGAGTTCTTGTAATAGAAGTAACAATCAAGGCTTTGTAACTTTATTGTACAATACAAGTATTGATTTTTGAACCTATATTTATTAGAAGCCTTTTTTATTTGATGAATACTATTAAATTGGTAAATACTATTGAAACTTGTAATCCTTTTTTTGAATGTATATATATATATATATATATACAATAGTATTTATTTTATATATACATATATAAAATATATATGTCATCCTTTATATTAAAAAAATTTCTACTATTTAAATTATATATAATAGAATTTTGAATACAAACATACCAACTACCAAATTGATGAATACTATAAAAAAAAGTCTGTAATTTTTTTAATATCCTATTAAGTTAAAAATAAATTAATTATGGGTCTATTCTAGATATCGGTGGAACATTACAGAGATGTTTTACGTTTCATAACATCATAAAATTAAATTCTCGCTAGAAAACAGATCTTATATTTTGCAATCCTTTCGTTTCTGTGAATTACTCATTTTTAAAGTCCTGTCATCAATATCAAGAACGTTTGTTAAACTTCTGGCAACAGTTCATCGACCGATATAATTTCTTCCGCTTATCTGACTGCATTTGCTTTGCATTTATCATCGCGATGTTGCCGATATTATTCGACGTTTTGGGAACACGCTATCAACTTTTGTATCTTCTTAATGTTTCCAAAACGAGTAACATCGGGGACTAAGAGACATTCTTTTTTCGATATTGTCATACTCAGATCGATCGGACTTGCCGCGACTTTGTTCTGCCTGTCGACTCTGAAGTGGCGACCTCGATATCTTAAATAAGGGTTCATTATCGAGAAAACGACTGGCTCGCTTCGTTATCTTCGTCATCGCGGTCGCCCTTGACGGGCCGTTTAATATCAATCGATAGAGCGACTAGATAGCTACTGCATTCAAGGATAGTCCTCATGAGATCTTATCTGTAAGTGGTAACTTCCGGCGATTACGTGTCACAGACGGGCTGAGCAATTTAGATGCTAGTATAATGCACCGTTTGCTTAAGTTCCGTAGTAACAAGATTGCCATACTCTGAAGTTGATATTTCGTCTTTAGAATTCCAGTCTAATTGATAGATTTCTTAGTTCTCAGCAAATATCTTTAAAGTTATCATTAGAGATGTCTGGGATCTTCATTTTGAAATACGATCAAAAATATAAAAATAAAATAATAAAATAAAAAATTAAGAATTTTGAAATTACAGTAAATTTTTTACAATGGAAATATCTAATTAAGTGTTGCGAAATACTTATAACTATATTGGAAAAACTTCGTTAAAATTGACCTTTTTTTTATGGACAATTGATTACTCTTTGCTTTAATAGGCTTTAGATATCCATTATCGAAAACAGAATTTTTAAAAGTTAAGCTGTTTCTTAGAAACTTGCGGACAATTGAACAGATGGATGAATGAACGGATGGATGGCCGACCAACACTATGAAATTATGAAATAAAATAATCTGACCCTATATATATATATATA
>NW_017259192.1:554584-570860 GCF_001594045.1 Atta colombica | reverse complement strand
TATATATATATATGTGGCCTAATACTCAATACGACTTATTTGTTTATAGGTAATTACGATGAATTTAACAAATAGCTTTAATAAGACATACAGACTTCTGTCTAACTTTAATGTATTAGTTTATTGCTCAGTTCATTCTCTTATTGTCAGTAAAGCAAAATGCAGAATTGTGATGTAATATTTCGTATGTAAGTAATTGCTTTCTCTAACTCTAATCAAGTTGATTGTTAATTTTCGCAGTTCATATTATTGTTCAGTTACAACAATGTATTTAGTTTATATTTCCATCTCAAACTTGTTTTGTTTATAACCAAAGATAGGAAACTCTTTGTAAGTTAGAATTAATATGTCCAATCTAGACATACTGAATGTACCCACATTTATTGTAATGTTTTTTTGATATTTTTGTTATTCCACATCATAAATTCTAATTAATCTGCTAAATATCGTAGAGATAAATAAATACGTAGATAAACAAAAATAACATTAAATTACTTTAATTTCTATTTCTCTGACACTTTTTTACGAAAAAGAGGAAAACATGTATTCAGGTCACATTGGCTACATGCATTGAAACAAATTTCTGGTTGAAAATGAGTATCATAGTAAATCTATTTTTATCGTGATCACCATAATTGAATATCTCGTTACCTTGATTAGAATTCTAATAGATTTAATCGGAAAATTTTGATTTGTCTTTTCACAATTTCAATTGAAATTCAAATTCTTTTTTTCTATTATATGTAATAAAGTATGTCTAACATGACCTAAATATCACTATTTCTTAAAATGTTCATTGCATCCACGTAAATATTTGAAAATGTCTAATACTTTTTTTAATATTCAGAAATGTTTTTTCTTTCTAATATGATCACCAGTTTTCAATATTGGACGCAGCAAAAAATTAGAGAAAAATCACAAAGTTTAGATAAGCCATATGAGGTCCGATTACTTTAATTTGTTACATGCTGCATTTAATAAACACACACTAATACAATTTTTAGATTCTAGATAAATTATAGTACAATTTTTAGAAGAAAATACGAATTTTTTTCGTGACAATAAAAATGCAAGAATTAATTGCGACAAATATACTTATTTACGTTTATATTTAATACATTGTAATCATCGAAATGCTATATCTATTTCAAAAAGTGTGAAGAGAACGTCAGAATTTACATTAACATGATATTTATGGAAACGATGCAGTTGAAACACTTTTGCTCTTTCTCTCATCCTATTCTCGTTCTGATAATGGCTTAACGTGGCAACGGCGGCAGATCGAAATACTCATTCTGTTTATACAGCCGTGTGTTTGCGACCGACAATTCCACCGGCAACGTTTATCCTGCGAAAGGTGCATCGCGGCCGTCGCGTCGTTAATTTTCCGGAGGAGTTTCTACTTGCCCGGTTAGAAACATCTCCAACGCATCGCAATATCCTTTGCCAATGTCCTTTCGGAAATGGCAACGACAACATGCCGCACATCGTCGTCGTATTCATTTGATATCTGCTGTCCTCGAGAGATATCTGTCCCGCCGCTCTCTCTCTCTCTCTCTCTCTCTCTCTCTCTCTCTCTCTCACATCTGTCTCGCGCACGCCACAAGTTTATGTCGCTCCGCAAAACTTCCGACAGCAGCTGAAGTAGTTATTCCCAACGCAAAATACATCCTTTGAGTCATATATTTCAGGAATAAGGAGAAAAAATGTAACTTCCATTCGTATGTCACGCATGACCGATTGCCTTATTTAAGATACCATTTCTATTATTATATACTAGATTATAAATGAAATCTATCGTCAAATGTTTGTGTAAGATAGCTATATACTTTATTTTTTTATTAAAAGAGAAGGTTTAATTTATCTCTTTTAATTTATCTAATTTATCTATTTCATAGTAATAAATCTTTTTACATAGGTTTTTATAGAGTTTTGAAAAAATTACGATATATAAAAATATACGATATATAAAAATATCGTAATTTTAAAATTATATTTTTAAACGTAATAATAAAAAAAGTGTAGTTATGTTGTTTACATGCTGACCAAAGCCGTATGACGGCTCTTATGTTCTCTGCCTTATCGTATAATCCCATCGTTCTTGAATCTTTTATCACAGCGTGTAGCAGTTTATCGGGTCTTAATTAGTTTTAAGAGAAGCATCGGCAAAGCAATGCGGAATCGTCATACTCTGACAATTAATTCATACGCGATGTAGTTGTAATTAACTATGATTTCTCGAATGAGTGAATGAATGAAGGAATATGCGAATATGTGAGAAAGAAAAAAGATCAGAAGGAGAAAAGAGGAACAACGAAATAAATAATTCATTATGTACAATCTTTGTTACAACTGTTATTCCAGCGAGATAATTTATGAATTAAGAAAAAAAGACTTTTTTTTATTTATAAAGTATTACAAAAGTTCATATTTAAAAAAATTGTATACGTGTGTTGTATAAAGTGTTCTGTAAAGTGACAATGTTTAAAGAATTTTTGAAATTAATTTGAGACAAAAATGAAAATTATAAATAAATAAATTATTAATATCTGTTATAATAAATGATTCTAAAAATATTTAGAAGATTAGTAAATAAATAATTGGAACAAGAAATGCGGACAGTTATTTTATACTAAAATTATTTTGGACATTATAATTAATATTTTTTACATTAACACAATCATAACAGTTATAATTCTGTTGTTGCACATATTACTGTTTACTGTTGCGTTTCGAAAATATTACAATATTTCCACAGAAACACGATTAACGTTAGTATTTAATATACTTTTATTTGGATAAATATATAATGTACTTTTATTTGGATTTATTGTTGCTAGTATATAATTATTTCGTATTAACAATTACTGGCTATAACAAATGCATTTATTTAAAAGTATAATCATAAAATACGAGATACTTTCGAATATTGTTCTAAAATCTTAATATTTTTTGTAGCTCATAAAAGTAGCATTACGGCGGATACATAGTTTCACGATTGTCGCGTAATATCGTAAGCACGAAGAACTAAGAGACAAAGTTCGCAAATGATAAACTGAAAAAGAAGAAAAAAGGAGAAAAAGCAGAACCATTGCTGGTAAAAGCGCATGATGGCGCGCAAACTTTATGGGACTTTTTCACATCTTGAAGTTCGCACGACATCGCGCTGCTTTAAATGCGACGGTCCGCCGAAGCACTTTTAATATCAGGTATCGAGGCCTTACAGCGCGCATATTACAACAGAGAGTATCCGACAGCTAGCTTTATGCACGTATAGAGTGCTCCGTGCTGAAACTTTCATGAAATTCGATCAGTTCACGCAAGGCATATAAATGAACGCGAACACGTCGATCTTGTAAATATGCAAGTGCGTAAGAGCTTACAAGATAGATCGATTTTATGTAACATCTTAATTTTTAGACTTTAAACTCTATATATATATATATATATATATATATTAGATGTAGTAAAAAGAAATCCATTATTTTTCCATTCAATTTCTTGCAAAAATAATGGATTTCTTCTTACTACACCTAATATATAAAAACCAGAACGTCCCTGTTGCAGCATGTTCTTCTGCGTTTCCATTCTTTAAGATCAAGTATTAGTTGTCAGTATAAATATTTTTTACGTTATACAAATTTAAAGGAAAATCTCTTTGAGTTAAAAGATCTTTTGATACAATCTTTTTCATAAATAAATATCAAGAAGAATTTAACGAAATTTTAAATTTTAAACATGGCGCTGCCACTTTTATTAAAATTAAACATATCGCTTTCTTACTTCGAAAGTGATACAACTAAAAAAATGTTATTTTTCAATTATTGCTATGAATCAATTAGGTAAGAATTATACGTTCAAAACAATCATTAAAAGTAAATTAATTGAACTTCATAAAAAATCATCATAATTTAAGAAAGGTAATCTTTTAAGGATTGTAAAACAAAAATTATAAATATTATACTTGATCATGTTAAAAATTTTTTTTTGCCGATGTTATTTGATTCAACAGTTGAATCAATAATTTTCTGTTAAATAATTTTTCTCTTTTCTGGGAAAATTAATTTTGTAGATGTGTCACTTTTAAAGTAAGAGAGCGATAAAATTATCGACTAAAATTATATGCTGCGTATTAACATGGCGCAAAATCAGAAATATTTAATTTTCCATTGTAAGTTACTAGTGGAAAGGATGTAATTATACTCGTTTACTAGTTTATGATATTGTTTAAAAAAATGTTTCATTATCCTTGAGTTTGTTCATGCAAATTTCTACAGACATTAATTTACCTGGTAAACATCGGTACGTGACACTATAATGGGTCACTGAAAATATGACGACAGATACGCGCACCAAATTGGTTTGCTCTTCATTCGTTGCTTCTCGCTCTTCGTGTCAACCCATCCGAATAATTTATCGTATTTACGTATTTACGTTCTGATTTAATGTCCCGTATACCTTTCAACGATGCTGTAAATAAATTCCGCATTATGGATATGGATTTTTGAACGTCTAATTAGATTGTCGGATTTCGCGAAAATTTTCCCTTACCTTTTGTGTAATACGTAATTACGTCGATTGTATTTCACCAACGATACGACGTAATTTTTGTTATTACATCCATCCTGTTATGAAAATATAATTAATTCTGCTCGTGATACATTGTTATTATTTATTTCTGAAAGAGAATAGAAATATCAATTCGAATACAGATGCATCTGACCTTAATGAAAGGCTACAAGCGTATATGCAATATTTAATATTAATTTTATCATTAATTATCCATATTCCGTAATACGGCTTGATCACTCTTAGCAACGTATTGTTTCCGATAATATCGACTTGCATATCTGAGAGTTCGGTCGAGAATATTGAATTAATTGTCGTAAATACAATTAAGATCTTAACCACACATTAAATATGTATTATTTAGGCTTAAAGTGTAACATGAAATAACAATTAAAGTAGAAGTTTTTTAATCTTCCAGGACGAGTGTTGCAACATTTACTTTAACATTAAATTCGAGATAAATTTAGAATAAAAGGATGGGTATGCAAATTACTTACACTTACATATTGAAGATGGAAATGTATGTAACATTAAATATTGAAACAGTACTTCTAACGACTGCAAAAGTGCATTTGATATATGATGATATATATTGATAAAGTATATATTGAGAGATTCTTCACTTATAATTACTTATAAGATAGTTTTTAGTCAACAAAAAAGAATAATTTTTTTAATAACAAAACAATACCATCTCTAAAAAATTAAAGGCGAAATTGTAGTGATCATAACATGGCTGTCATTATGTATTTATCTTTCTCATCTTTCTACATCGTTCATAATCGTTATGATTTTTGATCGTTGAAAAATAAATGCAGGTTTTTGAATTCTCCTAATGCACATCTAATTGACAGTAAGTGCACACAATTATATTCACTCAGCCATCATACATTCTCTTTAGAATATGCAGTGCAGTCTAGCTATAAGCTGGTTATCAGTGATTTAGTTCCACGCATGCAGTGGAAGCGTGCGGCTTTAGTCGGCCCGCCAGTTCAAAGCATGAGAGATGCAGTAGATAGTGATCTCCATGATCAGACGACCGTCGTAAGCTAATAGCACATTCTGCTTAAAATAACATAGGATTGCAGCGATTCTATAATTAACGCGGTAATTAACGCGGTAATTAACGAAAAGAAAATGTCATCTTGTTTAACTTCGTACGCGTTTAATATTCACGAATGTACAAATAAAGAGGATCAATCGACATTTTATAAAAAAAAAAAAATGGATATGATGTGTCCACATCACGGATAGAAACAAGTAAATCTGTATACGCGGTACACGATAATAAGTTATTCATGACTATCATTGTAACGATAAATAACAAGATTTATACATGACATTATGCGCACAAAAATTAAATATGTATGTGGGTACATTAATATTGGCCCGAATATTCAACTTTACATGCCCTGTGAGATATAAATGTTATTTATAATTTTTGGAATTGGAAAAATAAGTTTTTGTAAGTTTTTGACATTTTTTACTATTATTCTGTATATACATAATACTGACGAATATACACAGATTAAAATTGTTATTATTATATACGTTCTTTAAAACCATAATTTTATTCTCTTATCACTGATGACATACTGTACAGCATAATTTCAAAGCTTGTATTAAGATATTTTTAATAATATATTTATATGTCATTTTATTAATGTAAATTAATTATTATGTAAAATAGATATTAAAGGAATTATTATTATCATCTAATGGAAACATTATTTTTTACAATAAGTATCAATTCTTAATCCTCAATATACATATTACTGATTACATGTCTTCATAAGACAAATAATGTCTTCTCGTGGTAATAAACAAATTAGAATTCGCAATTATTCTTTATAATATTGTTTATGCAACATTATTAAAAGCGCCTATGTAATACAAGCATTACAAAATTTACCTTCAATTTATAAGAATACTTTTTTAATAAAGTTCGAATCTCCAGACATAACAAAAATAAATAAATGCTTATGCTAACGATACGCATTGTCGCACTGAGTTTATTATTATGACACATTTAGCAGCAACTGCAACAACTTCCATTGCCGCCAAATTGCAATGCTTTATTTAAAAAGTTTCTATTCTTTTTAAATCAGTAGCTCTATATCACATTTCCTGCCTATAGCCTGCAGCAACGAAAGCTCGTTGTTGCGCCGCCGAAACGTATTTCTAGTCATATAGAGGAAAAAGAAAAAAAAAGAAAGAAAGAATATGTATATCGCGAAACTATATTTTCCAAGCGTTTTCCTTTATCTTTTCCTATCCCAAAAAGAGAGAACCAGGAGATCGTAAGCGCGACGAAGGCTCAAGTAGCGGCCTCCTTTGAGAGGATCTTCGGCTCGCGGCCCTCCCTAGTTGTGGCAGTAAAGTACGAGCAAGGTACGAATTGCAAAGTCGCGGGAGAAACTCCCTTTGATCCAGCATATACGTCTCGCATCTCGCTAACACAAAGGCAGTCGTGCATACATACGCTCGAAATCCGTTTACGAGCACATGCTACCGCACAGTGCCGTACGATCATTTCCTAGATACGATGATTCCTTTTTTATGAATATTAAATACGCGCGAAGTATTGAAGAAATATAAGGGCGAAACAGGTGACGTTACGAAGTTAACCCTTCGGAGCTATCAGTGCGACTATAAAATCCATTCAATTATAAATCCTTTTGTCAAAAATATATCAAATAATTCAATTCTGTTTATGTTAAATCAAATTTGCACATTCTTATTAAAATATACTTAATATTCTTTTTTATACTTCTTGTTTTAATTCTTGAAAATTAATTAGTGTCTTTTAATTAATTTAAATTAACTGAGTCTTCTAGATTTAGACTCAATAACTATGTTATAGATTTTGATGTTCAGCTTTGGAGGGTTAATAAAATACTTATTGTTTCGGCGCGAGAATAGAAATTACTCGAATTGATAACATCGAAAGCATATAAATTCAAAAAAATTGATAAGATTGGAGAACCAGTTATTGTTCTTATATATATATATCATTTCTACATCTAATATCTGTTTTCCTAGTAATTTCGGCTGACGCCAAAATCTGTAATATGGTTACTAACATTGGGTCTGTCATTCAATTTACGTTAATTAAAAGATACTAAATAATATGAAGAAACTAAAATGACATAATTTGTAATTTGTGTCGAAAAAAATAAATACTAAGTATATTTTAATAAGAATAATTGAAATTAGCAGATGTAACAAGAAGAAAATTAAATTGTTCTACACTTTTGACAAAAAGATTTATAATTGAGTGAATCCAATAGAACCATCGTCAGCTCTGGAGAACTTTCCTAAAGTTCTAACGTCGTATTTCTATTTGTTGAAGTAGAGAAAATCCTGGATTAAAGTCACAAATGTGTGTTACTTTGCTCAAGTTTTAAGACTTGAAGACTAGCGTATGCGTATGTCTACGTGCCTGCGTGCGGGTCAAAGTTTGGCCTGGATGCGGGTTTATAGTCGTTCTCTATTCGAAATTCCTAGCGTGTCGTCTCCTCGTGTGCTACTTCCATCCGCAAATAAATAAGGACTTTTCTCCGAGTTTTCGATGTCTCCCTTTTTCGACACCGTTGTTCCAGAATGTGAAGAAGCTTGCGAGAATATTTCGCGTGATGATATCTGCATTTTCGCTATCTTTGGATCATCGCTGTTTTTAGATTATTAGAATTGCTATCTTTAGATTATTGATGCAATTGATATGAAAATTTAAATTTTGACATCGTTAAAAATAACTGATTGGTCATTTATAATTTATTAATTGATAAAATACTTTGTTTATTAATCTTTCGAAATTCACATTAAAATCTTTAACACAGTTACTGATGGAATGGGTTTGTGAAATCCATTTAATTTATGATAATTAAAAGGCATTATTAATTAATTTCAAGAACAACAAAACGATTAAATAATTGATCATATACGACTTAGTGAAGTGCAATGAATAATATGTTAATAAATTATTTTTATTCAAACGGCTTCTCTTCTCATTTTGTGTTAATAAAATGACCTAAAGAGGAGCTGAAATGTTTGAATAACTGTAAACTACTACTATCGTTATTTATTTCAAAGAACTAAAATGACATAACTTGTTTAACAAAGAATGAATATTAAGTTTATTTTAAAAAAGATTTCAAATAAATGTAACATAAAAAATATAATTGAAAAGAATGAATCCAATAAACTCACAATCAGTTTTATGGAGAGATATAATTAAGTAGATTCGATAGAAATAGACTTACTGTCAGTTCTAAAGAATTAAAGTTATTATTTAGGTGTATGAAATTATCGCATGCATAAGCCAGAACAAGCAAACAAATACGAATAAACAATTTTTAATGAGTACAAACAGAGTTGAGAATATTCATTAAAGAAAGCTGTACAGTTACATTTTTTCACGCTCACTTTCTTAGCCTGATTTAATCTTTAATTATATAGTCGTACAAAAAATATATCGCGCGAATAATTAAAGGTTATAAATATAGATGTAAAGAATTTAATTTTTTAAATTTAATTAATTTTGTCTCACTCTGAAATATCTATTTTTCAGTTATATTGTTCATCAAATTATTTTCCACTGGATGCGCAGCAAATAGAAGCATGCAATATCACACGGGATCGTTCGGTGAGGTCGGGCAATAATGATCGTTCAACGCGCAATCAGAGGAAGTTAATAACGCAGACGGTATTTTTCCGAGAATACAGGACGTAATTGGATGCATTTTTGGCCGCTCTACGAGCAGGACGTTTTCTTGAAGTACGCAATATGCCATTGCTGCGCTATTTTCATCTGCAGGCACGATATCGCATTTACCCCAGTCATCTTCGCTTCTTTTCCTCGCCATATAAAATTCTATTCTACCAGATACACGAAGAAGAACGCGTAGAGAGTGCGCGCGTTCTACATCACGCGTCGAATAATATATTTAAACGTCAGCAATTCTCAGCGGGCCAAGCTGTGCTACGCTATTTGCCACAACATATTTGCGAGTTACTCTTATTGTTGCAGCATGTTTGGCATTCGTAATTTATGACGCGCGATATGATGCACTTGTAATATTTTATAACTTATGTTAGTCTCTCAAATGTGATTAATCTTGCAGTAACATAAAAATACTAAGGATCGTCTCTAAAAATTATTTCATATGTGATCTCTTTTCATACAAAAGATATAAATCTACTCAAGGAACATATCAAAATAAAATAAAGTCAAAATAATTTTATTGTGATATCGTGAAAGTCAAAATGATAATTTTTGATAATAGCTTTTACAAAATTTGATTGTTTATTGACAAATAAAATCATTTTGATTTTTGTCGACTTCTATGTATTGAATATAATCTAAAATTGTGTCTTGGAACCTAAAATTGCGTTACTTTTTATTCTTAACATTTAGAAAAGATCACTATTTACTTCCATGTTGATATAGTTGATGAATATAGTTTTTGAAATGGAAATAATTGAACATCTAGAGATTTTTTTTTTATTTAATTTCATTGGTACAAATTTATAATATAATATTGTACTTCAAAAGTGAGCTATAAAATTACGTTTTTCAGAAAAAGGAAAAAACTACTTGTTCAACTTGATGTAAAATTATTGATTAATCAAATAATATCGGCAAAAGGAATATATATGAGTGAAAAATGTCGTAAAAAGAATATAAGGTAAATGTATCAGTGTACAGTTAGTAGACATAATTCAATTCATGATCCGTTAGACAAAGTGGTACAAAATTTTAAATATTAAACTTTTAATAATATGTACGACTCTAAATAATTTTATTATTTATAAAAATTTAATTACGATCGAGGACTACCTTATCTTCCCCTGCTTCATGTGTCTCTAGGCAGGGGAAAGAACATCCTTGGAATGGACATCCTTTCTCTTCGTGTGGAAAATCGCGCACCCTTGACAGAGGAGATGCCATCCGCTTTGCGTAGAATTAAGTCCAACGTTTCTCAATAAAGAAGATATGGAATAGTTCTTAATAGAGACTCTCTAATCAGAGGATGGCCATCTTTTCTCCGCTTTGTAATTGATCTGACATTTTTCCATTCCATTTAAATGCATAATGAAGATATATTATATTTTTACTTTAAATGCATGATGCATGGTCATGGACTTGCTGTCGTAATATTTATGATTAGACACTCTACTAAATTTTTATGTTTTTCAAATTTTAATCGCCAGCTAGTCACATGAACATGTCAGAATGTTCGTAAAAACTGTGAAGCTTATAGAGTGTTTCTATAGAGCTGCAACGTACAGCGCTACTGTAGCGTGAGATGAAGTGAGATAGCACGATTTTTCTCTCACATAATTTCGATGAAAAATGGCTGCCACTTCAGATTCTGATTAGAAGATCTCTAAATTCATAACAGTATACAGCAGAAATAAGACATTATTTTTTAAACTTTATCTTGTTCCATAAAATAACGTCAGTTTGTGAGAAAAAATATATTGAGCAAAATAAAACAGCATTTGTAAATATTATTTGCAAATGAAATACTCAAAGATTTTACCGTGAGGTATTTTACCATGAGGTCTAATTCTCACTGTGTTGGTATTAATATTAACATGACATAATATCATTATACCATACCATAATGGCGTTAACATTATCATCAGGAATATAAATCCACATTACTTGATGTTAGTATTATAAGACAAACGTGTTAGAAGTTACAATGGTATTAAATTTATAAGATATTCTTTAAAGTACTAAATTGTAGTAATAATATTTTTTTAAATTATTCATTTACTTTTAGTTTTATTGTTTTATAAACATATATTAAAATGATAATTGTAGATGATGTAAAAGAATACAATATATGTGTACTTCCATCAAATATCCCAGAAATCAAACTATAATGTTTTTCCATGATATTTATGTTGTCAAATCTTTAACGAAGATTCCTTTTTGATTGCTCAAAAAGTTTATTGAGAATTGGGTAGGAGTTTAGTCACGTGAAAATTTCCAACATTTGTAGTTAGGAGTTTTAATGCCTTCATATATATAGCTAGAGACATTATGCATCGTATGTATAATAAACAGTTATTTCATTATGAAATATTATTTCTGGAAAGAAAAATCATTAACGATCTGAAAATTAAGGTAAATTGTTAATATTTCATTTAGAAAATGTCGAAATAAATATACTGAAAATGTTGATTGATAATAATAACAACAATTTATATTTTTATGAGAATGATCCGATCGGCGTCGTTTATACTTTTTACTAATCTAGTTTTAAATATTAAACGTTATTAATTTTAATTGGCTCGTAGCCCTTGTTATTATCTATATTTAACAACAATTTACACTTTTACAAATGTACAGAAGTACATATTATACTTTACAAGTATACTAATTTAATTTCGTACATACCCATTTATATTCCTACATACTTATCTGTATTCTTACTTCATTATTTTTCTTTAAATTTTATTAATATTACAGATAAGTTTACTTGATACTGATTCTCAACCGAGACTAGTACCTAATTTGACACCTAATTTTACTCAGACATCACAAAATATGTAATTGATAAAAGAAAATATTTTCCTTTGAATGACTTATAAATATAAAATTTTTTAGGAATAAAACGTTTCAATATCTTATATTTTATTTGGATGATTTTTGTATTAAAAGTATTCGCTTCTTTGGAACTTAGACTGAAACAATTTATTAAATGCGTAATGAAAATTAAATCAAACTTTACTTTGTTTTATATGTGAAAGATAATATAATTAAAAGATCATAAATAACTAGTATAATTCTGTATAATTATTAATACTATGATTTTTATTTCATAAAATGCTAAACATTGGCCTATAAATTGAAAAAAATATCATCTAAATAACAATTTCTTATATTCTTCTTCTTAGGGATTGATAAATTGTTCAAAATAAATATAATTTTAAGAACACAAGATTTAAAGGATATAAAAAACTACGAGCTAAGAAAAATGAAAAATTTTCTTTTTACTTTTAGATCTGTAGCGTGCCCAAAAAAAATTGAGCAAATTTTCGACTATCTATTATGAAAGCTTGAAGCTTTCCAAAATCATTTTTTTTAAATATTCCTACGATTTTTTGTTCCTAAGTTACTTGTGAATTAAGTAAAAAGAATATTCTGACTTTATTGCTCGTAATTCGTCACTTCAAAAATAATCGTATCGCAATTAAAAATACAAATTCTTAAAGCTTAAATGTTGCTCTATCAAGTAGTGTAATTGCCTATTTTTTTTTTAATAGAATATATGGGTTGCTAAAAATTTTCATAATTGTTTAATGATTACGTTTTAAAATCCATTGACAAGATAATAGAAGATATTGATTAAATTATATTAATCTATTTAGTCTATTAATGTATATGTATCTGGTCTTGTAATATAGTGAATTATCCTTATTTGTCAATATTAGAAAAGAAGGTGATATTATGGAACCCCACTTACATTTTATACAATAACTTGGTTAATAATCAATATTTAAATTTAAATTTCAACAATTATGTTTGTCAAAATGTTAAGTACTTGAAAAACTATCGCGTTACATATTTGCATCTTGCAGTACAGCATAAAGTAAATGCACATATAATTCAACAAAAATGTTTTATATCGAAGTGAAAAGATTCTGGAAAATCTTATATACATTTTATTTGTAAGTATTTTATATAGAAAAAAATTAATTATTGCAAAATTACAAACAGTATTATAAACATTGTTTATATTATCTAATAGAAGACATTTTTTAATTTGTATTTATTTATTTAAAGTTTTATTTTTACTTTTTGTTTAAGAAATATTATCTAAAAACAAAATGATATGTCGATATCGATGACTTTCTCCTATCAATGGACATTTTTTAATGAAACAAATTTAACGAACCTGACAGAAAAAAGTATCGCTCTATTTCACGAAGCAAAATATTAATCGCAGAAATTTGCCTATTGAAATTATGAAATTTGTTATATTGACATATATAGCAAACTACGTATATATTGAAGTCACGTAAGAATGAAAAATTAAAGTATAAATTCTTAATCCTAAAATATTCTCTGCTATAATTTAACTATATAAGAAATTTGTGTCTTTAATTAATTAAATCAAAGTAACATAAATTTTGAATTATGAGTTATTTCGTCGATATGACGGATTTTTTAATCTAAACAGTTATCAACTTTAATGATTAATTTATAAAACTTTCATTTTTCTATAAAGTCGATATATATGAATATATGATATAGTATATGAGTAAAAAAATTATTGAAAACCAATATTCAGCGACTTTTAGTAATTAAAATTTTGTTAACCATTGCGAAAATTATAAAATGGTAGAGGACTTTTCGCTTAGTCTCATCTACTTTCCTGTGAATTATTGCTAGAATCTCATTGGATATCCTGTATAAGAAAAAATTGAGAGATAAAAATTGGAACAAACTTACATAAGAAAAGTTATGATTATATTATTACTTAATTAATTATGATACTTAATTACTTAATTAATAATGAATATTTGGTATATAATTACATATACAACGATATTGTTAATATACAATTACATTCTATGTATTGTACATAATTATATATATGTATATGGCTAATCTTTGTAGTATTTTGGAAATTCTTTTTTATTTAAACTATGCAAAATTTATACTAATCTGCTAAATATTTTTAATGTTTTTTTTTATTCTTATTCCTTTAGTACGTATACATAAAAGAGTTTAGTATGTACATAATGCATATATTGCGTTTATACAAAAAAAATTAAAGAGAAAAAAAACGCATAAATAGCATATATTTTATGTATAATTACATATACTTTTTATATGGTGTATATATAGACCACTTTTCTCAAGATATTAAATAATATTATATGTATTACATTATGTGGTATAAAATTTCTATGGAGAATACTTTACATTCAATAAAAAATAAAATTTTTTTCTTAAGATCACGATAAGAAGAAGGAAAAAAACACTAGAATCGATGTTCATTCAATTTATCGCATACATAACATTTGCAGATTTTCCGATTTTTAATGATTCAGCACATTTATATGTGCAATATCATTTCTATGTGATTCTATATCACAAACAATCCTATATACACAAAATAAATCCAATACGGCCCAAAGAATATGTTACAAGTAATCCAAGGACCTATACCATGTCCTGATATTTACACAATTTAAAACTTTATATTATTATTAATCTCATTGTTTTTTTTACATAAGATGTTATAATTTAATTGTAATATTTAAATATTATAATATTATAATAAAAAAAGCATTTGAAGTTAATAATAATAAATTTTGTGTAAGTGTCTGGATAGATACACGTTCGGTCACCCCCGGAATATATCTATTTTTTATCTTAAAATGATTTTATATTTTGAAAGAAAAATATTTCGGATAAAAGTTGAAGGAATAAATGTGCAGTAGGGAGAAAAAAATGTTTATGTAATTTTGTCTACGACAAGGCTAATATTTTGTCAAGCAAAATTACAGAAATTTTATTATATACAATAATTCGAGTTCTTTATAGCTACTTAAAATATAAAAATATTAAAAAAAGATTATAACAAAAATTATTTTACGATTGTACTTTATACTCGAGTATAACGAGTATTTTGAGATATCATATATATAAAAAAATCACATTTTAAACTGTTGAATTTTTACCTTATTCATTTATTTATTATTATTTTAGTATTCCAAACAATACTTCAATATTTTAATCATTTTTATAAATTTTTAAAGCAAAAAAATATGTATAAGGATAGAAAAAAAACAAATGTATCATATTATATAATTTAAAAGAATCCAAAAAAGTAAAAAATCCGAAAATTTACTATACATACATTAAAGTATGGTAAAGTTGCCGAAATCGCACCGACTCTTCAATCGCACTACTTCGCTTAAAAATTGTATTTATATACTTTCTTACGTTATTTAAGAATTACATAATACTATTATGTTACTCTGTTATGCTCGCGACATAAAGTGCAACAGGAATATCGTTAGTTACGTAACTAAAAAAATCATGTCAGTTGCTATTTTTTAATTCGCAGCATTTTTTAATTTCATAGCAGAATTACGGAAAATATAAGTTAAATAGCTTAATCATTTGTCGTGATTAAAATATTATTAAAATTAATAGCATTAAAGTTTGCTTTACATTTTTTTATAGATAAAATAAATAAAAGTTTAAAAAAATGAAGTCTAAATCGCACCATGATGTAATTTTCTAAATTGCATCACAATCTAATTTTTTAAATGGCACGTTACCTATTTTCATTTCTTATATTTTTATTCCATTCATTATTATATAAAAATGTATACTGTAAATCTACAAAGTGTTTATTTTGTTTTATATAGAAACTCTTTAAATTACTTCTTGAACTTATCATGTGTTTCATTATTAAAAATATATTCTTAAATTTTTAAGCATAAAAAAATAAATTTTTTTCTTATATAATTTTTAAATTTTTTGCATTATCATAATGTTTTAAATGATATTGATGTGGTGCGATTTAGGCAACGAATTTCCTTAAGCGAGAAGAGTGCAGTTTATTATGCTGTAAAAATTTTAAGAAGAGAGATTCTTCATAATTTTCGAGTCTTAATTTATGAGTCTTTAAGTAAAAAGTAGTGCTATTTCGATAACTTTACTCTAAGTACC
>NW_017259192.1:548999-554484 GCF_001594045.1 Atta colombica | reverse complement strand
CATATATATTTATTTATATTTAAAAGAATATTTAAAAAGACAAGCCAGGCTATGTATACATCTATGTTCTTGAATTTAAAGTTTAAATTTCTTGTTATATGGATATTTTATATATGTTATATTATCGTATATAGTTATATAAAAACGATAAATTATGTGCTTAGTAATTTAATTAAATGAAAATTATATTGAGTAAGTTTGACTTGTTAAATCAGTCCTATGTGAAATACATTAAAGTCACAGCCGATATGAATATCATACTTGATAAGTTGATAAACAAATTAATACGTTAAACATGGGAAAATATAAACATGGACAGAAATTAGGATAATAAGAAAGGAGAAGGAGCACTACGCTCTTGAATTTAGTAGGATAACGATTTGTCTTCGACATTCATCTGGAAAGACTAACACAACAGATTTCAAATGGATTTGTCTTCTGTAGATCCATATTTTAATTATATAATTAGTTATATGAGAATGTAATATTTTAATTACATAATTATGAGAATGTAATATTAAACATCTGAAGTATACTCTTCTTATCTTTGCTTGAAAGAAAATAAAACGTGTAACATCTGATAACAATGATTTTATTAGCATGTTCGAAAGGTAAAAACTGTCATATATCTCAGTTCTAATTTCGTTAAATATTTGATTGTATTATGACTTGCAGTATTGTGCGTTTCCTTAAAAGAATAAAGTATAAATTATTATAGCATTTTTATAGCCCTCTACACTAAAAACAAGGAAAGGTGTACACAATATAACATTTTGAATTACAATATGAATTACATTATGTTTCTTATGTACTTATTACATATATATCCACAATATTTGAATATTTTTTAATTTCTGTGATCATTTAATTATTAGGTATTGCTAAGGTAGTTCATACTCATTTAGACTTATTCGTCGACTTTGATGAAACAGTTCTCCGCGGTAAGGCAATTATATTTATAGAAATGAAACCTGGATATGAGGAAATAGTTAGTAAACATTTCCTTTTAGTTTGAGTAAAATTTCGTAGTTTCTTATTTGAAATTAATATATAACATTGAACAATTAGATTTTAGATATCTATCAAGTCAATGAAGATAAGATGAGAGTCACAGATTATCTAACTGGTGATAATTTAGAATATGACATTACTGAAAATGTCGATAGTGTTGGAAGTAAATTTACTGTTCAGTTACGTTGAAATATAAATGTGATAGAAATGAATATAAATATGAATATCACTTGGATTCATATTATTTCTATTATAAATAATTATAAGAGAGAGATGTTTTTAAACAATTACAGATTTCAGAAAATAAATATTTTATATGTATGAGGATTTAACATATTTTGCAGTTATAAAATTCAAATTGAATATGAAACACTTAAAGACTCTCTTGCATTGTATTGGCTACGAAGTGACCAAACTTTCGATAGCACACATCCCTTTCTAATAATAGGATAAATTATAAATAAACAATAAACATGAATTCTATGTGTATAATATTGATAACAATACATTTTTAGTTTACATATATCAGAGGCATATTTCCCTGCCAAGATTCACAATCTGCCAGATTTATATATACTGCTAAAGTAAGAATTTAAATATAGTTACTTACATTTATTTTATATTTATTTACTTGTATTCGTACAAATACACACATACACACGTATACAATAAATGCGTAATTAGTGGTTATCATTTGCAAAAACAGTGTAACGTTACTGTAGAAAAACTGACATATAAACTTTTAACGAAGCAAAAAATATGTAGAAGAATATAAGAAGAAATTAAATAAAAATTTTTAATGATCTTATCTTATACATATATTGCTTTAACTAATTACAGAAATGTTATCTATGCGGTTTTTATTAATTTTACATTTTCTAGATTTCCGTACCAAAAGGTTTCAATGTTACAATAAATAGAAAAACTATTAAAAATATGATAAACATTGAAGACCAATGTAAACAGATATTTTATGAAACGAAACGAATGCCATCATATGCAGTGGTCATTATGGTTGGTTCATTGGAAAAGATAAAATTTCCACAAGATAATATTGTGGACTGAAAAACAATATATTAACCTAAGTAAAACATTTTTTACAAAGTTCATTCATGTTTTCAAAATTGCCAAAAATTTATGTGGTCCTCTCCATACAGATGACAAAAGTAAAATATCAATTAATACCCACATTGTAAAATAGATTCGTATATATTTGATACTATGAGATGTTATGTAATTCTCACTGTGTTTATATTAACATTAACACTAACATGATGTCATGGATATAAAATCATACCATAATGGCGTTCACATTATCATCAGGAATATAAATCCATGCTATGTTGATATTAATATTAATACAAACACGTTAAAAATTATATATAATATGGTATTAAATTCATCCGATATTTTTAAAGTGTACTAAATTGTGTACCAAATTATATATATATATAGTGATATTTTTTATAAATTATTAGTTTTGTACTCAGATAGCAAAGCAAAATCGCACAAATCTGTGATTGCTTATGATGCTAGCAATTTGCCATAGATTTGTCTTCAACGATTTCAAATATAACAACATATAGGCAACAATGTGTATATATATTACCAGCAATTTGTTAACAAGATAACTGCATCAATGTGCATAGCTTGTGTTGTCGGCAATATGGAAGAATTGTATGATGCTGCATATTATTACGGCAAAATTATAGTAGTAGTACGATTTTTGATGACGATTTTAAAGTTGTCGGCAAACTGCTGGCAAGATGCTACAAAGTTGTCATATAGTGAAAGAATCAAATTGTCAACAAATGAGGACTCAGTTGCTGCAATTCTGATAGCAACACATGCTTAGCAATGCAGGCTTAGCGAGTAACATGCCAACAACAAGACAGACACGTTGCTATTTATATTATATTTAGTAGTATATTTATATTATATTTAGTTTTATTGTTTTGTAAATATATATTAAAAATAACAATTGTAGATGAATACAATATATATGTGCTTTCATCAAATATCCTAGAAATCGAAGTACAGTGTTTTTCCATGATATATGTGTCATCAACGTTACTTAACGGAGATTTCTTTATAATATGCAGTACGATTGCTCAAAAAGTTGCTCAGAGTTGGACAGGAGGTTTAGTTTCGTGTAAAAATTTTCAACATTTATGGTTAAATAAAAGTTTCAGTACCTTCATATCTAGAAAAATTATACGTACGATATATATATAATAGATGGATGTTCAACTACAAATAATAAAATATCTTTTTTGGAAAACCATGAACGATCTGAAAATTAAGGTAAATTGTTAATATTTTATTTAAATAGAAAGTGTCGAAATAAATATATTAAAAATGTTAATTAATAATAACAACAATTTACACTTTTATAGAATTACATACTTTACAAATAGATATACTAATTTACAATTCACATATAAGCATTCGTATTCCCACATGCACATACCTATCTGCATTCCTTTATTATTTTTTTTTTAATTGTACTAATTACAGATAAGTTTATATGGTAATGATTCTCAATTGAAACTAGTACCTAATTTGAGAGATTTTGCCGAAAGACATTACAAAATTCGTACCTGACGAAATAGGATATTTGCTATTGAATTGCTTACAATATTCCTTAGGAGGAGAAAAAATTTTCAGAGACTATTTGAAATGTTATATGAACACATTTTGTTTTAAAAGTATAAACACTGATGATTGGGTGAAGCATCTGCACAATTTTTTTTCGAACAAACATAAGGTATTACATTTTTGTAAACAAACTAGAAAGAATTTGAGCAACTTTTATTCATTGAATTAATATGTAAATTTGATGTATTTATTAGAAAGTACAATCTATATTGGATAAATGATTTTATGAACTGAACTTATCATATATTTACTAAATATCCCTATTCCTATCTGAATTATCCAATGAAAAATCACTATTACGTGTTAGTGGAACAATTCATAACAGATACATTAAATAATTTTTGTCTTTTGTTGACTGAACTAAAATCATATAATAATATTGAGATACTAGAATTCTTAATCAACTTACATGCATCGCCTGCGATTGCAAAGTTAAAGTGGCTACATCGTGTACTTCTACTTGAGGAGCAAATTTGTGAAAATCAGTAAATATTGATTTATCTATTTTTAAATTGATTTGAAATTATACGGCATAAAAATATACATACATATCTCACAGGTTTCTTTTGCTACATTTGTACATAAAAAGTAAATGGTTGGAAATGATTCAACCTGCTTTGAAATTTGCCCGCGAATATTGTACACCAACATTTGCGTGTCCAATATTTCGTAAATTGTACGAATTAGAAGAGACGCGTCACAGGCGATCTCAGGATTTACATCCATTGTGGAGAAGAAGTGCAGATGCTTCCTCAAATCATGGAAGAAGTGGCATCTATTCTTAAAATTAATTTAAAAGATATATACGTATTAACAAGTGAAGAAAGTACTCTGCAAAACGAGATAATAACGTTTGAAATCAAGAAAAAATCGAAATGAATTGGTACGAAATAAATACGAAATAAATACTAAATAAGTACGAAATAATTATACAATGAATATTACACAAACTACACTGTTAGAAATGTACATTTACTTTTACATGTATTATAAATGAAACTCCTGGTTATGAACGAAATTAAAAGTAATTAATGATTTAACTGAAAATTAAGTTACAGTAATTACTTAAATTAAATTTAATTTAATGAACGTTTACATTAAATTTATGAAATTTAATGTAATGTCATGTATGTATTTTTAATAAAATTTTATAAAAAGTACATTAAATTTAATATGATGTCATGAAATAAAGTTCAAATTGTGTAACTTAAAATTTAATGAAATTTAAAAACAATTCTAACAGTTAATGTTAATTATTTGTATTGATTATATAGATAAGTTACATTTTAGTAACTTAATAAAAAGTTATATTATGCATATGTTTATTACATATGTAAAAAATATATAGAGTTGCTTTTTTTATATAGTCTCTGTCTACGGGTGCATTCGAGAGGAACGCTATTCGCACTATGAATGCAAATGATACCAATGCTGTTTGTGAAGCTAATGACGATGGCGTTAGCAATCTCCATGAACTTTAGCGTATCGTTGGTTTAATCAGAGAGATTAGCATTCTTCAGAGTTAAGTTAATGTAAGATCTGTTTTTAATCACCGCCCAAACTTTTCTTTGTAATAATTTTTAGAAATTTGTAGAATTTTTTTTAGAATTTTGTAAAATTTTGTATACGTGACGTAAATTTTTTGTTTTCTCAAAAGGCAATTTTAATTGCAATTTCTATGATGGTTTGCCGCTAGGCCGGAGTGAACGATGTAAACTATAATAGATAAAAAATTAATTGTTACACTAACAATGAGTAAATTAATTAGATAAAATCAGATAAAAGGAGGAATCTTTGAACATCTGTTATCGATTCG
>NW_017259192.1:545618-548899 GCF_001594045.1 Atta colombica | reverse complement strand
ATATATAGGAAAAATAATAAGAAAAATAATTAAAAAATAATTAGAGCATTTGCAGTATTTTTTGTCAAAAGAGAAATTGCTACATTATATAATTAATATTCAGTGTATAATTACATACACATTGGTATGAACACATAATATGTTGTACGATTAGAAACAAAAAACTTTTTTGCACGCTTTTTTTCGATGGGTTTCAGAATGCAGCATGCTCACCGAGCGATTGTTTTTATTCATAACTCGACAAATAAATATGAATGAAACAATTTTTCTCGTTTCATACATCTTGACTTTTTGTTTAAAAAAACAATGAAAATATTTATGTTCATCATCTATTAATTCTTTTTAATTTTTTTGCTTATAATTATTTTTGTATACATACAAGAGAAAAAAGAGCATATTTTGTATACATCTCGCATTTTCTCTTAAAACAGTATTCTTGATGTAATTTGGAAATGAAAGTCTTAATACAAAAATATATCGCTATAATAGTTTTGAAATTAATGCTGATTAAAGTCATTCATTAATCACAAAGTTTAGGTTTCATATAGAAGCAGAAACAGTTTCTTATTAATAAAAATATCATTGAATATTGATATGATAATCTCGATCCTTTTAAAGAACTTCTTAATAGCACTTTTATTACTTGTCATATCATTATGTCTGAACAAAATGTCAGTTCTGCGATTAGTGAATTTTAATCGCTGTTACTTAAAAATTATTATAATCCCAACATTTTTATATCAAAATCTTCATTTCTAAATTACTCAAAAATTCGTCTTTAAGAAAAAAACCCTAATAACATAAAACATCCTCAGGATGATTCTGAATACATTCTGAATATCTTGGGACATATATAGGATATGTTTAGGACATTATACTAATTGTAAGATGAAAATTTTAAAACATCTTTAGCCTGATAAATAAGTGTCTAAATTGTCATAAATAATTCCATAACAAGTTCTAAATACCTCCTGAGGACGTCCTGTGGACTTAGAATATTAGAAAACATTACACTCTAAGAATATTTTTAAAAATCTTTAAAATAGATCACACGGATTACAGACGAACAACTTCTTATTTTTATCCTGTCAAATTAATGAAGCGCTCATTCCATATTCCTCAGGACGTCTTTAGATTACAACAGGACATCCTATGGATGTTTCGTTGCTGATAAGACGTCCCTATACTCTTAGGGGCAATAGTTACGAGATTTATTTATTATGTATATACATTTATATAGATTATAGACCTTTATAATTAAATACATTCATATAGATTATTTTTTATGAAGTGTATTTTAGTATTTTAATCTGTTATAATAATATTTAAAACGACTTTATTCTTTAAGAAGAAAAATATATAGAATAAAATATAAAAGAAATATAAATATATTAAAAAAGAATTGTAAATTATTTTACAAAATACGATATATACTCCAGTTTAACATACTTTGATATATCATATATAATACAAAGTGTCTAATTAATGATAAAATTCTCCCATAGCGACAGAATAGATTAAACTAAGTCGAAAAATCTTTTATCATTTTGCAATTTTCGCAATAATTAACGAGATATTAATTTATGAAAATAGCCAAATTTCCCCGGCTTACCTAAATGCAAGCACGCAGCGTATGATCGTCCATAGAGAAATGCATGTTCTTCATCTCTAGGCACATTGTTTACAAGCAACATTAGTATTAACATGCCTAGCGAACACGCACCTCATTCTGCGGTCTTATCTCGTGGTTGCATTTGACGGTAAGTCGGGCGCGAATTTGGCTATTTTCATAAATTAATATCACTTTAACCATTATGAAAATTGCAAAATGAGAACTTTCTAATTCAGTTTAGTTATTTCTGTCGCTATGGGAGAGTTTTATCGTCAATTATCAGACACCCTGTATATATCAATCTTTTATTTCAGCATAATTTCTTACAAAAAATTTTCTATGCTCGTATTATCTCTAAAGATGCTCATATTATCTTACCTTAGAGGGGTAATGCAAGTGTTTAAATGATGGTAGGTGCTTTTATTACTTGCCGCCATTTCAACATTTGCATTAAAATAAATCAATTTTAATACTAAAATACATAAAACATCAACAAATCTGTCAAATGGTATGCACAAGATTTTTTTTATTCTTCAATATGTTAGATATATCAAAATAATATCATAATATCCAAAATATATCATATATATTATAATATCCAATTCTACTGTATACCTTTTTAAATAAATTTACTGTAACTGCGCATCGATAACTTTCGGATTTTTATCACAATTAATTTGAAATATTAACCATCCTTCAAATTTAATTAGATCGTTAATTTGATGTACTATATCTTAAAACCAGTAAAAAAACTTGATTGTTGAAAATCCGAAAATAATCGGCGCGTAGTCATATTTCTAAGATAAATTTGTGTAAAGAAAAAATATATATACACGTATGTATTATATAGTCTAACATCTTACTTTGACTGTGATTGCTATTCGTATTTAATTGATGTATTTTGTATAAATATGTATAATCCTGTTTATAATTTTATTATTATTTATGACATAAGTTTTTATATCTTTAATCATTCGGCGAGTATCATAATTCGTTTTTACTTAAGACCATTTTAGTAATTATTCTATGATTAATGTCTCTAATATTTTAACGTCTCTATCATATTATATATCAATCATAAAACTATTAATGTAAGAATAAACTTTAATATTAGTCTTTAAGTTTGATGGAAGTGATGCCACGTGCTACAAAATTTATTATAAGAAATACATCTTAACTTTGTGTGCCAAGACCGAAAATTTCATTTGCATCTGATTTATAGAAAATATGTATAAATTTGTATAAATGTGTATAAATTTATTTTGAAATATCATTATCTATGAAGTTCTAACGATCCAAAAAAACATTTTTTTTTTAATTATATTTTCAAATATCAATCTAGCCAATATCAATCTATATTCCAAAATTGACTATCTGTACTGAAAATCTATAGCGCATGTAACGTAAAACTGTAACATTTTCATCATTAAACTGCTACAGTAAATTTAAAACACAACTCTAGTGTCACTGCTGTTTATTGCTTTTAATATTTAAACAAAAAATGTTGCAAAATTTTTTTCGATTGATCCTCTTTCAGCATTAAAAGAATAACGGAAAGTAAAAAATTATTATTTTTAAAAAGTAACTTTCCAATTCCTTTTCTCATTACTTTTTACATTTCTTTTTTAATATTAACTAACGATTTTATTTTTTATATATACATTATTTA
>NW_017259192.1:540205-545518 GCF_001594045.1 Atta colombica | reverse complement strand
TATAAATAAATATATATATATAAAAAAGTAACAATTTTATAATACTCGAAATGTAATTTCATTTTACATCCAATATACATTTCGCTATAATATATTTGCAATATATTCGTACAAGAACAATTTATGATATAAAATTCTAATATCGCAAAGAGTGAGAACTAAGTTCTCTTAAACAATTTTGAAATTTAATGATGACAAGTTCTTACAAGAATTTTATTAATGATTATCTTCGGTAATCTATAAAAACTGAATTTCTTTTATAACTGCAGTTCTTTATGTTTTCAACGCATAGCTCTATCTAAATTGCGCTTCATGTATTTTATCAAATGTCATCATAATAATTGTTCATTTAAATTTATTTTTTGAAGGGGCAAGCAAATATATCTATTTGGATCTATATTGCTCATCATTCCAGAAACGCGATATATCCTTGCAAAAGAAATGTTTGAATATTTGGACGCATTGTAACTCGATATGTATGTCATACAGATACATCGAGTTGATCAGAGATCGAAAGGGTTACTTATACAAGGTTCGGAACGAAACGAGAGAGAAGCGCTATACTGAATTCTAAGTATGCGCTTCACATTACGTCTGCGCTAGTGAGTCAGAAAATATGCTGTTTACAAGCTCACGATGTATTTACGCGTCGCGTACAAATACATCGACGCACGTACGTCCATGTACATATATGTATGCAGAAAGCGGGAGGTGCATCTCGGTTTCCACGTGCATCCCTCGGAGTCCCGTCTAAGAGGAGACGCCCCATTGAAATGCAGACATCGGGCATCCCTTGCGTCCTTTCGTCTTCCACCCTCTGGTCCGCCACCTACCCGGCCACCACTTCAAAGACCATCACGATACACGCTCCTTCGAATTCGAATGTGCGTCTGACAACGATGGGAGACAGACGCATATCGGGTTATTCCTTTAAAAACTATTCATATTCCCCGTGCGCTTTTAAGTTCCCTCATGATATACGAATTTTGTGAAGTTTATGTGAATAGAATTTCGATCGTTCGATATCCAAGTGATGCAAACAATCTAAAAATATAAAAATTAAAAGATTTTAAAATAAGAGAACCACGTTTGATAAAAATGGATCTTAATGCTTAATAATACTTTTTTTGCGTGAAATTTTGGCAATTTCTAGTTTATGCAAATTGCGCGCTGATTATTTGTTGATTTTGAAACACAATCCTAAATTAAAACTGAAGTGTATGATATCACAAATTAAATTGACAGATAATTAAAAGATTTTAATTATAATGATTGACATAGTACATTATATGTAGATCTGATCGAAGTTATTAAATTTTATTATTGCTTCTCTCTCTCTCTCTCTCTCTCTCTCTCTCTCTTTCTCTCTCTCTCTCTCTCTCTCTCTCTCTGGCAATTAACTTGATCTCTATGCATTCCTTTATAAAGTAAATAAATAAAAAATAAATCATACTATGGCACTTGTTTCTTGCATTTTACTTTATCTTCTTTTAATTTTTTTTTGTATCTGATCAGTATTTATAATAATAAAGATTATTAATATCATTATTATTATTATTTTTTATAAAACTGATTTATTATAATATTAATTATAATGATTATAAGCTGATAATAAATCGTAAGAGTGAATTATTCGTCATGCGTATTGCGCGTATTTGAAATTTTCTGCACGAGATTTAGTAGTCGTTTCAATATCATTCATAGCTTACATCGCATTGAGTTCGCTTTGAAATAATTCACTTGCCTGCTTTGACGACATCGTAGTGACGTTATTCGCCGTCCAAATTCGCACGCGACAGACGGATGAAATCGAGGCCAGCGCGAAAATTACATTGGGGCTATATTCGCGGTCGGCCCGCGCACGAAAACGCTCTTTTCCGTCATGTCGCGTGGATGGGAAATGAATTGGTTAAGATTAGCCACGAGTTGAAGATGAATAATGAAGCTTCGTCTGGCACGTCGACCTGATCGTCAGTTGAACGAAAGTATATGTCGTATCATTGAAATAAAAGAATAAGCAGAGAATTATCTTTAATTGCTATAAAGTTAATTAAAATGAATTCATTTATATTTGGAGGAACATATTTTTCTATAATTAATTTAAAAAGCATATTAAATATTAATTCTTGTGGTAAAGCTGAAGATGGGAGGATCCCCTAATGATCTTAACATATAATCTTGAGTGACCTTGAAGAAGTTTTAACGACCATCAGTCGTTACTCATTAAAAAGTTATTAACAAAATAAGTTTTACAAATGGATGTAATTTTTTCAATTTTGTAATTCTTTATTGTGTGCGTTCACGCCATCTCCCCTTCTGTTTAAAGGAGAGATTTAGAGAGAGTGTCTGACTTTCCATGCGAAGCGAAATCTACTTAAAAGTAATATATTTTTCGGAATTTTGATAATAACTTTATAATGAGTTAACAACGGTTAAAATCTTCATTCGGGATCATGATCTTGATAACATATATCAAGATCAATTCATTCGGAAAGGATCTCTTCATCTCCATTTTATCATTTTTTTTCTCGAATGATTAACTTTTAATCTCTTCTTGTCGGTAGAAATTTATTTTTGCATTAAAGCTCATAAAGATTGACAAAAATTAGATGACATTCTAATTATTCTATACTCGAGCAGTACATTTCAATTATAGTATTATATTTTTTCTGTACTTTACATACAGTATATTTTAATTATAGTATTTCTTTTGTTTTTTCATTTTTTTTTATTTTTGTGTTTTGATAAAAATTTTATTTTTAGCTGATTTTGACTTAATATAAATATTAAGAGAGCCTTTACAGATGCATTCAAAAGAGGACACAACGGCGTCTTTTAGCGAAACCAACAGCGAGAGACGAGCAATTTTGAATAATTGAAATTAGAATTTCATACCACAATTTCATCCGTATGACCTGCCAAAAACTCGGCCGCGACGCGCGTGAAATTTTAATTTTAATTAGTTGACGGTACGATATTGCACGCAGAATCAGATCCAGAACAGTCTATACATTTCCAGGTGATATGCGCCAATTCTGGCACGTATATTATTTCTCTATAAATCCGTTATGCAAATTCATTGGTTTTGCGGAGAATGAATGATCAATAACAATCTGTGAGCTTTAATTGTGTAATACATTTTGTGGAAATTGGGTTATAAATTAAAGAGACAGTAATAAATATAATAATAATTCATGAATGCAATTTGTAAATACGATCATTTATATATAGAAAATAGAAAAGGATAAATATAGACACTTATTAACGAGTATTGTTTTAGATTTACATAAATTACTGATATGACGAAGCGAAAGAAAGAAGTAATTTAATTTCATTATTTATGTTTAATCCTCTATGATTTACTCACGAATATATTTACAATAATCGTGCAAAATACTAAAATTATAATCTCATAATTCACGATAATAAACTCTCATTTAATTTCTATAAACAGTCATTACCGACACTTATCTCCAGTTAACTAAACGTGACATTAAAATTATCTTGCTGTATTTACAATTACGGTGAAATAGAGCCTTTTATTTATATTTTTGATAGTAAAAATGATCACACAAAAATAATTTAAATAATAATATTTAATTTAACTATAACCATTTATATATTTAATAGAAACTGTAGAAATAAATGATTTTATGTTTTACGCAAAGTGAATTTATTCCTGCTTATTCTGTTTGTGACAGGCTCGCGCGTATAATGATTTCAGAATTAATATCTTGCGGTTGTGAATTGCGACGATTTTTCGTCGCGTGAAGGCAGCTAATGACGTCCATCGACTCGGCCAGCTCGTAGAAGCTGCATTAAATCAATATTTTCCAGTCGATGATACAATGCCGTTGACATACAATGGGGAATGCAACAAGTATGCGTCGAGGCAGCGCTACGGCAAAGTACGCGCATTTAAATTGCCTGATTAATTAATTATCACAGTTTTGCTCTCGAGCATTATACCGCGATGCCGTCGATGATCGATGAAATCAGCACATTTTTCCTAAAACTTTTCCATTAAAAAATTGATAGAGCCATTTAGTAGTAAATTAATAATTGGCTAGCAGCAACCTGAAAAATGTTTTCAATTTTTCAATGGCGATATTACTTAACAAATAAAATAATTTTAGAGGAGTAACGCGGAATATTTTAAATTTACTATTTTTTTTTCGTTTGAGATATTTTTTAATCTGTTTGAATTTTTCTTACTGTTAACAAAGTTACAACATGATAATATTGTAAGGTTTGATAAATTAAGCTAATAATTTATAAACGCAATCTCTAAAATAAGTATACTGTTTTTCAGCTGGCACTATTCTGCGGAATTGGAGAAAACAATCACGATATTACACGAAAAGGTTTTCTTTTTATGGACCAGTCGCGTTCAATATTGGAAATTATCGCGTGATTCGGGTTATTGTGGATTGGATATAAAATGTTCAATACTACGTCTGATACGATATTGTCTATTTTTACGAAGTACTTTGTGAACCTTGAATGCGCTATTTCTACACGAAAAGAATTTTACTGAAATCTAAAATATCTAAAAATTTAGATAGATATAGAGATCTGAAAATATAATTTTGTATAGATCATAGTAATAATTATGTTCGAAATTCAAACATGATGAGCAATGCTATAAAAATTTTGACATTCTAGAAACCAGTTTGAACGTTCTATATATACAATCATTTAGATAGTTTAATAAAATTTATTTTTATCATTATTTATAAATAAATGTTTTAATATTTCAGCAAAACCATTCGTTTTGTGATTTTTTATACAAATTCAAAGAAAACTTTATACGTATGATTTATATTTTATATGTCTGAAACGGCATAATTTGAAAAATATATAGTGTCAAAGTTGAACGAAAAAAAATTTTTTTTTTCAAAAATTTTGAAAATCATTTATTTTGATGAAATTTTAAATATTATATATATAAAGTTTCGAAATAATTCGAATAATTTTCGAAATTTTATATCCTATTAAATTTTTAGAACATAACATCCTTCAATTGAATTTATAAAACTTTCGCTCTAAATATAAAGCTGTAAATTCCTTCTTCTTCCTGTGCTATTTCTTCCTTGTTTAATAACATTGTGTGTTCCGTGTTTAATAACATTATTATTATTAATTTGTTTATTAGATTATCAGATAGTATTCACATCGGCTGTGACTTTCATGTATTTCATAGAACTGATTTGACAAATCAAATTTACTCGATAAAGTTTTTATTTAATTAAATTACTATGCGCGCAATTCATTGTTTTTATAACAATATACGATAACGTAACGGTATATAAA
>NW_017259192.1:528457-540105 GCF_001594045.1 Atta colombica | reverse complement strand
TATATATATATATATACTTTATTTTCATAATTTCTATTAGTTTCTGTCTGTTCTTCACATCATGAAAAATAATTTATAATCATGTAGATGTACATTTTAAGTATAGTGTATTTTTGTACTTTTTAGAATTTTTTAATTGTATAGTTTAGCATATGTACGTCTCTTTTCCACTTATTTTTGTCTTATAAATGTATAAAAATGATTAAAGAGTATTACTGTTTGGAATATTAACGTAATAATGAATAAATAAGAAAAGTAAAAGTTGAATAGACTGAATAATTACAATGTGATTATTTATTTATACATATGTGATATCTCAAACTGAATTATAAAATACATTGTAAAATAATTTCTTTTCTAATCATTTTTTTAATACTTAAAGGAATCGAATTATATTATATTGTTAATTAGTGTACCCAGTGAGAATACACCTAATATTCGAATAAATGAATAAAAAATGAATGAAAATATTCATTCGAATTGCTACCAGAATTGCAACTAAGTCCTCTTTTGTAGACAATTTGTCTTCACAATATGACAACTTTGAGTAACAACTTACAGCAGTTTACCGACAACTTTAAAATCGTCTTTATCAAAAATCGTACTACTGCTATAATTTTGCCGTAATAATATGCAGCATCATACAATTCTGCCATATTGCCGACATTACAAGATAACATTGATGCAGTTATCTTATTAACAAACTGCTGGCATACATATACATATTATTGCTTGTATGTTGTAACAATGTCGGTATATTCGAAATCGTTGAAGACAAATCTATGGCAAGTTGCCAGCATCATAAACAATCACAGATTTGTGCGAGACACGCTTTGCTATCTGAGTACAAGGCTAATATTATAATTTAAAAAATATTTATATTTACATATAATTTAGTACACTTTAAAAATATCGGATGAATTTAATATATTATAATTTTATATAATTTTATATAATTTTTAATGTGTTTGTATTAATATTAATATTAATATCAACATGGCGTTTATATTCCTGATGATAATGTCAACGTCCTTATGGTATGATTTTATGATCCAGCATTATGTTTACATCATGTTAGTGTTGATATTAAAATCAACACAGTGAAAATTACATAAATCTCATGGTGTCAAATACACATCAATCTATTTTAGAATGTGAGTATTAGTTGATATTTTACCTTTATCATCTTTATGGAAAGGACATAAAGCTTTGGCAGTGAGTATTTTATTAATATTTACTTTTTCACTTTTTTACTTTTTCTTACTTTTTTACTTTTTCACTTTAGTTAATATGTTCTTTTTCAGCCTAAAGTGATGTTATCTTATGGAATAAGTTTTATCCTTTCTAATGAACCAACCATAATAACCATCGTATATGATAGTTTCATTTCAAAAAATATCTGTTTGCATTGATCTTCAATGTTTATTATACTTTTAATGTAACTTTTAATGTTTATTATACTTTTAATTTTCTCATTTATTACATTGAAACCTTTTGATACGGAAATCTAGAAAATGTAAAATTAATAAAAACCGCATAAATAACATTTCTGTAATTAGTTAAAGCAGTATATGTATAAGATAAGATCATTAAAAATTTTTATTTAATTTCTTTTTATATTCTTCTACATATTTTTTGCTTCGTTAAAAGTTTATATGTCAGTTTTTCTATAGTAACGTTACACTGTTTTTGCAAATGATAACCACTAATTAGGCATTTATTGCATTTGTGTATATGTGTGTGTTTGTATGTGTACGAATACAAGTAAATAAATATAAAATAAATCTAAGTAACTATATTTAAATTCTTACTTCAGCAGTATATATATATAAATCTGACAGATTGTGAATCTTGGCAAAGAAATATGCCTCTGGTATATGTAAACTAAAAATGCATTGTTATCAATATTATACACATAGAACATTCGTGTTTATTGTTTATTTATAATTTACCCTATTATTAGAAAGGGATGTGTGCTATCGAAAGTTTGGTTACTTCGTAGCCAATACAATGCAAGAGAGTCTTTAAGTGTTTCATACTCAATTTGAATTTTATAACTGCAAAATATGATAAATCCTCATACATATAAAATATTTATTTTAATATTTTCTGAAATCTGTAATTGTTTAAAAACATCTCTCTCTTATAATTACTTATAATAGAAATAATATGAATCCAAATGATATTCATATTTATATTCATTTCTATCACATTTATATTTCAACGTAACTGAACAGTAAATTTACTTCCAACACTATCGACATTTTCAGTAATGTCATATTCTAAATTATCACCAGTTAGATAATCTGTGACTCTCATCTTATCTTCATTGACTTGATAGATATCTAAAATCTAATTGTTCAATGTTATATATTAATTTCAAATAAGAAACTACGAAATTTTACTCAAAATAAAAGGAAATATTTACTAACTATTTCCTCATATCCAGGTTTCATTTCTATAAATATAATTGCCTTACCGCGAAGAACTGTTTCATCAAAGTCGACGAATAAGTCTAAATGAGTATGAACTACCTTAGCAATACCTAATAATTAAATGATCACAAAGATTGAAAAATATTCAAATATTTATTGTGGATATATATGTAATAAACATAAGAAACATAATATACTGTAATTCAAAACGTTGTATTGTGTATACTTTATATTGCTTTACAGTACGGTGGGATATTAAAAATGTTGTATATAATTTGAATTTTATATATTTAAGAAGATGCGCACAATACTGCGAGTCATGATGCAATCAAATAATTGGAAAAATCAGGTCTGAGATACGCATTACAGTTTTTACCTATCGAACATATTAATAAAATCACTATTATCAGATATTCCACGTTTTATTTCCTTTCAAGCAGAAAGATAAGAAGAGTATATTTCAAATGCTTAGTATTGGATTCTCATATCTATATAATTAAATATCTGGATTTGCGTAAGAATACGAATCTATAGAAGATAAATCCATTTGAAATCTATTGTATTAGCCTTTCCAGATGAATATCGAAGACATGTCGATACTCTACTAATCGATACTCTACTAATAAAAATAATTTCATGAAAATTGATTTAGTAGAATACAGACAGTCTTCAAAGTTCATGTCTTCCAAGGAGCATAGCTCCTTCTTTCTTATTATCTTCTGTCCATGTTTATAGTTTCTCATGTTTAATGTATTAATTTGTTTATCATATCGAGTTATATGTTTATCTTATCGAGTATTCATATCGGCTGTGATTTCCATGTATTGCGTGTGAATTTATTTGATAAATCAGTTAAAACGCCTATTCTGCCAAGAAAATTTTAGTGCCAATAATATTTTTTGTATGAATTTTTACAATTTCATTATTAATCATTTGTTATTAAAGTTAGCAATATTTCTTCAGATCTTTTATGAATTCAATTCATGATTTATTTCATAAATCATTTTTATTGATATGTTTTTTAAATATTATATATTTATTATATATGACAAAACACACAAACCAAAGACGTTAAAGTATGTTGTTTTGTGACCTAAGCTCATTATTTTGTATTTAATTATTTATAATTAAAAAAACATTAATTTTTATATTTAATAATTTGTATATAAATATATTTGCTTATTTATATATATTAAAAAATAGATTTTTTTTATTTATATTTTCCGTACTCCACGCTTGATTTTCAGTCGCAAATTTGATGGCTGAATTCTATGGTGGGCAGTGAATTTACGAGACGGGAAGAAATCGAATATTTTCAATGGTTAGGAAGAAAGGCTGGACCTTTTTCCTCTCGAGTCACAAAGCAAGATGGCTGATGAGTTTCTGCTCCTTCGATCAAATTCGGGCACACTGATCGCTGATATTTACCGTATCATCGACGCTGTTCTAACAAAGAATTCGCCTCATCGCTAGCTTGCATCAAGGAATCTGAGTGATATACGTATAACAAATGACATCCATTTTTCATCAAGAGTTTGTGCGATTTTAATTGACTTTACCGCTTTTAAACTTGTTGTGCCTATCTATCTCGCGATTTCCGTTTTGAAAGTGTCGAACTTCTAAGCAGAGATTTCAGTTTTTTTAATTTTGAGTTTTGGATAATCAAATTCAAATGTTTAAAAATATATGTTTAATTTTGTGTATTTTTTCTCATAATTGTTTAATACAATTATAAGTATAAAAACAGTATTGAAAAAGTTACTTTTTAATTTGTTATCTTTATTCATTACGTTATTGGGATCAAAGAATAGGTAATTGATTAATGTTATCATTATTTAAAACATAACGATACCGATTAGTTACAATTTCCATTTTTATCGAATTTCAATGACCTTTTTTGTGTAGAAAAATCTATTTGTCTATCTATGTGTCACTAATTGAGTTTGCTACGAGATTTATGATTAATCGTAACATGATCAAAAACATAACGCTTTCTTCTTTTAAAACTTTCATATACATTTTCTATGTACATGTATCTTTTGTGTACAAACGATAAAAGTAATTATATTCATTGTTGTTATGCAGAAAATGTAAGTGCCATTAAAATTACCATTATTAATAAAAAGAAACATTACACAAAAGTCATTTTTATTTATTACTAAAGAAATAACAACTAATAAATTAGACTAATGGAAATTAACACGATACAAAATGTGTAAATTATTTATTTAAAAAAAATTATTTAATAGCTGTCATTAGACAGCTAAGATGATATTACAATACAAAATCAAATATTTCGATTAAATATTTTGATCAAATATTTCGATTTTTAGCCATCTTCAGAGAAAGCGTACATATCCTTATATCTTTTGTCTTTATCCATTTGTTGTTTTGAATTATGAAAATCTATCGCTAAATTTATTTACAAAAAAGATTTATAATTTATATAATTTTATAATTTATAAACAAAAAGTAACTGTAACGATAATAGCGTTGCAATTAACGTGTTACTTCCCAATCCTGAATATAAAAAAATAACAACACGTTTAAAAGAAATTCTTTATAGCTTTAGAGAAATATTATTCTAATATAATAGAAGATATAGATAGAATATTTTTACACTTATTGTTAGCAACCGACAGATCATTAAATAGTCGCAGGCAACGCTTGTATCTGATTGTGAAAGAAAAATATATAAAATTTTAATTAATGTTGTTTGAATAATTGACTAGCAGAATATTTATTAAATGTAAACATATATTTATTTGATATGAAAATTTATTTGATTTAATTTTTTTATTTAATACAAATTTATTTACTGTAAGTTAGTATTAGTCAAACAAATATTTATTCAAATTTAATATTTTTTTCTCAATATAAAAAACATTTATGAAATTATATAACAAAATCTGACATAAAATTTGTGATCTGTAATTATATGAATATATTTATAAAAATAAATGTAGAATATTTATCTTTTACAAAACATTGATAACCGATTTGCGCAGATAATTCTGATATAGTATTTTAGCAAAAGTAGTAACAATATAGCAAATCATCTTAGTGGCATATATACAAAATTTGAAAAGAAATTCAATATAATTAATTATTGTTTAATATAATTAATAAAAATATATTACAATAGTATTATGTTCCGAAATATAAATGAAAGAATCAAATTAATTCATACATATGCTAATAAAAATGTACAATCGTACAATAATCGTACAAATGTACAATAAATTAGAACGTAGATATATATATTGCAACATGAAATATTACATATTCAGCATGACGATTTTAAATAAAGAATTAAATTTTTTTTTTAATAATTATAAAATATTTATTTTTTAAATTGCATTTTCCTAATTTCTATTATGACAAATATTATTTAGAAATTTTGTTCTATAACAAAATTGTTGAGTTCTTGCAAATTTTCTTAATACAATTATTGCGAAAAATTTCATCACATTATGATGTTATTATTGTACACGGTTTTTACAATTTGCCTATCGGGAGAATATTCGTGTACCAGTGAGAACATAGAATAAAATATCGCGATGTTCTTGGCTCGTGCAAGGGAACGATTCACTATTCGAGCGATTACGAGGAAAGTGCGTACTCCATGTCTCGGGAATGATAACGGGTGCACTTTCTTCGTACCGGCGTGACGGCGTGTCTCTAAAATCTCTCTACCGTTGTGTCCGCGAATCGTCTTGCTGGAACATGTCGCTCATTCATCGCGGATGACTCCACGACTCGGTACTTCTCGCTTGCGCTTAAGGACCGCGTCCTTAAGAGAGGACCGACAGAGAAACGAAAGTGCAATATATATATTTCCCTCCTCTTCCCTTATCCTTGGTAGATACGTGCTCGTACATTAGAAGCACGATGTCCTCACGTCCGCGGTATCTCCCGTCCCGCGCACGTTTCGACGATACGGATCGTCTTGGCCAGCACCGGTCCTTTCTACTCGGCGCGCGCCTTCGAGCATATTTCACTACGATCTGCAAATATATGTATTCCTATTTCTGTATCTGAGAGCTGCGCTATCGCAGGTGATGTTCGATCATCCTTCAACAGCGTAAATAGTGTTATTGTTTCCCGAAAAAGACGTTTTACATCTGTCCCAAAAACATGAATGACTTTTTTATTTATCGATCCGGCTATTTGGATCATTAAAAAATTTCGCTTTTTTTCTCAATGGAATCGAACTCGCCTGTCAAATTGTGAGCCTTTTCGTAAATTGTTAACATTAATATGGTGGAAGGTGGTTTGAGATGGGACTGGAAATAGTCGAGACGAGCAATAACTTGTTATTTGCAGATATATATTTCGATGGCTAACAAGATTCACAAATAAACACAGTAAGAAGTATTACTTGCGACTCTTTAATTTCAGCTTGGCGCTGCTACTTAATTTTTAAAGCATGGGAATTTCCTTGAGAAGATTTGTTATAATTCATTTTTTATTGTATACTTTATTTTTTTTAAAACAAGACACTCTCTTAGCGCTGCTATACTGGCTTTCCCGTCATATAAAGATTAAAGATGTATTATACATATTTTTTGACAAAATGAAAAAAATACGAAGAAAAATTTTCTGCACTGTTAAATAGTAAAGTAACAATGGAACCTAATCTTCAGTTAAATAATATTTTGTTATTTTTTATTTTCATTTGTGTCAAAATGTAAAGTTAATTTCTGTAGTTATTTCCAAAGTAAATAATGTCCATATTAACATACAATAAACTGAACCAAATTTAATACATTTTTTTAATTAAATTGTTTAACTTCATTTTAGCTAAATTAATTGCCTATTGAATAGAAACAGTGGTAACTTAAAAATGATTAAAATATAACTTATAACGAATTCGATTGAATGCACTCAGTAAGCACTGGTGCAGATTAAAGTTGTCTTCAATTGGCATAAAAATATATATTTAATATAAATATAAACTATGTGCGCGCGCGCGCGTGTCTGTGTGTGTGAAATCTTCAATACATTTTATTGTGCTGTTAAAATCTGTATTTTATTACTGAGATGCATAATACTATTTGATGTACTTTGGTTTTAGATTAAATCACTATACAACGATGCTTTAATATGCACTAGTGCGCACTAGTGCGTTCAACTGAATTTGATATTAAATTAGGTATAATTTAATATTATGAATTTAATAGTATGTATTTAAAAGTAATACAAAAATGGCAATTCAGAACCTGAATCAAAAGTTATTTTAATAAAAATAGACATGTTTTTAAAATATAAAGGTAAAATGAAAAAATGTTCATTTAAATTACAAAATTATATTATTAAAACTCCTCAGCAACATGGAATCTTTAAAGGCGTCGTTGATATTTTGTAAATTCTAGTAAATAAATTTAAATCTATTATACTAAAAAACAAGTAAAATATAATCTAAGTTCTATAATGATAAAAATTTGTTAGTAAAGCTTTAATAAATATACCAGAATTTTTTATATAATCTGAAACAATAAAATATTTCACAATATCTTTGAGGGGCTCAGAGCAATAAGCCAGTTGTGTTATTTGAACGAATGATGTTCCAAGTCCACTAAGGCCCATTTTCACCAACGTAGATTAATTTTAATCTCAGTTCTTACTCTTCGTCTTTTTTTAAACAAGCATAAGAGCATAAGAGCCTGGACTCGAAGAGCTTTGGCCGCGAGCATTTCGTTCCGGCCCCATTAGATTCATCAGTAAAGCGATAGGAATCTGCCTGAAAAAAACGCCTGGAGTAAATTCGATATCCTATTTAAAGGGAATTCGTATGATTGTGATGCTCACGAGAATCTGAACGAGTCCCGTTGGACTTCTGGTGGCGAGTCGCTATACAGTTGTTAGTTGCTAATTTTAATAAATCTTAAATTAGATGACAGACGTTTCAACCTTAAACTAGGTCATTTTCAATGTTCGAAAAATAATAATGACAAAATAAAAGTTGTTGCTAAAAAACATTTAATGACAAAGATGCATAATAATTGAATTTAAAATTAACGGACGCAAACATTATATTAAAAAGTTAGATTTAAACGCTTATAATCTATTTTTCTTTTGAAGACAAATACTTTGAACAATAGGAAGAAATTGATGTCAACAGGATTGAATACATCGTGAATGCGTAACATATCATATATTTGATAATTTCCACTAATGTATCCATATTGTATTTAATAAAAATGTCACGCTATTAAAAAATTATAGAAATACATAAAATATATTGTATCATATAAATAAATTTAATCTTATACAATGATGTGTTCGTTAATTTTAAATTCAATTATTATGCATCTTTGTCGTTAAATGTTTTTTAGCAACAGTTTAAGGTCGATCATGTAATTTAAGATTTATTAAAATTAAAAACTGGCTATTGCTTTAAGCCTCTTATCAAAGATATTTATGAATTTAATTAATTGAGTTAATACAATGAAAAAAAAATTTAAGTCATTAATACAATTTGATTGAATAAAATATATATTTGCCCGTTTCGCGAAGAATCTCTATTGTTGACAGAAGATTTAAAATTCCATGTTGCCAACGCAGATTAAATATAAAAATAGGAAGGCTAAATATAAATATTGATTTTATTGAACTGTTTCTCATATGCACATATATAACATTTATTTTTCTACGGGAAATATAAATTTCTAATTGCAGTCACTTTTTGCACAGGCTATACACCCGATGCATCCTTAAAACCTACAAATATTACGCTCATATATGCGTAGACTAAACATGCTTATTCAGACTTTCTAAAGATTTTCAAATATATTCATAATCCTACAATATCATGGTTCACATATTGTACATTACAATGTAATCTGACCGCGCAGAGCAGTTAATTAAAAGCCATCATCATTACGTGATTATTAATATTAGTTATATTAATTTATATTAGTTATATTAATTTATATACAATAAGTCAACCTCCAAGTTGCACAGAAAACATGTTTTATGTAAAACATTGATGCTATTTGCATTGCGCAATTATCATTTTATAGTAGGAGTATTATTCAATCGTTATTTCGTCAATTTAATTTCTCTTAATGGATGTATCGGACTCATTTTCAATTATATTCTTTACATCAAATTTGTAAATTTGAATTATTGTTGTTAAAATAAACTTACAATTAATTAGTATTTATTTATTTTTTTATATTGTTAAATTCATAACGTCAAATTATCGTTATTTTGACAGTACCAATTTGAGTTATTTTTAATCATTTCTATAGATCGCCATTGCTGCTATTCAATATATCGTTAATTTAACTAAAACAATGAAGTTAAACAATTGAACGAAAAAAAAATATATTATAAATTTGACTTAAATTTAATTTATTATTTAGTAAGTACATACGTTAATATGAACGTTATTTACTTTGAAACTAACTACTGAAATAGATTAATGTTTTTGAAACACAAATTTGAAAAATAAAAATAATAAAAAATGTTATTTAATTCAAGGAATCAGGTTGCATTGTTCCTTTGATATCTAACAGTGGAGTGTTTTGTTTTTTTTTTTTTGAAATTAATTAATGCTTTTTCGTTTACATAAATTAAATGCATCTCACAGACTCAGCGTAGTAACTGTGTTACAGATTGTAACGTCATTATTCGGAAAATTCTATTAATTGAAATAAAAATTATTTTTTTTGCATGCAGCATATATCATTGGTATTATCTTCTGTAAAATATTTTTATTTTAGCTCTCCTCATGATTAAATCCGATTGTTCACATACGAAATAATCATGCAAATCGACAACCACTTGTTTTATCAACTTTAGTGACGCTCTGACGAAATCGTGTTAATTCGGAGCTCAAATTTGTGGTTTCGCGTCGTTTTGCGATTAGAATTTAAATATTTACGTCAATGCGTTTGTCATAAACGATCACACGGTGCGAGGTATTCGTATCGCAACGATATAAAATGGACTTTTCGCTACGAGGGAAAAAAGAAAAGAAAAAAAAAAGGAAATTCTATGACATAAATGCGACGTAAAGCATGCAAATAAAGTCGTCTCAAATAAAGTCGTCACGAATAAAGAATGCGCCGGAGGCTTTTCTCAAGTCTTTTGTGTAACGAACGTTCGAGAGCCACAACCGTCGATATCTCGAGGGTTCGTTACGTTCCTATCTTTTCTGCGAATGCCTTTTTTGCGGCAACAAATTGAATAATATCCAATGTCGACTTATATTGTATATACGAGCACGTGTAAGTACATTTAAGATAATACGTAACGCACGTTGCTAGCGTATAACGAACGACGTTTTGCATCGAGGATAGGGATATTAAGTCAGCTCTGGTGATAAACTACGCAGTGAATTTTAATATGAAGATATCATGTGAAGGATACGAGATATATGATATTTTAAGGGGCCGATGGTTACTCTCTGCGATATATTTTAAACATTGTTCTTCTTCCTAAAAGAACTGTTAAATTGCTGTTCCGTTATTACGATTAAATTCACTGCGTGATTAATTTATCAATTTGCAGATTTTTCCTCGACCACATATTCGTATCGTTATCATGTTTATCGCGGATCGGATAAAATTAAATTGCATCAGATAGAAAAGAATCAATCGAGGTTGATCACCGATCGTGATTTTACGTGACCTCCGATTTATCGCTTGGGATTTTATGTGAATTTTAGGGATTGTTTTAGGGATTAAAACTGAAATAAAGTAAATAAACTATAAATACGTATCATTAAATAAGATAATGTTAATATCATATAATATCATATTAATATCATATTTATATATTACACATATTTTCAAAATAAAAAATTATAATAATTATGAAAAGTTATTAAAAAATTACAAATTATTATAGATCGTATGAAAAGAATACAAAAAATTTAACGGTGGTTTAGAATCTGGATTAAAAATTATTTCAATAAAAAATAAAAGTGTGCTCGAATGGAAATGTAATTAAAAATAATGACAAAAATTTTAATCTTTTCACATAAGTTTTTTAAGCGTTCAAGATAATTTTTTTAAGATTTCATTGTTAATGCAAAGATGGATTGTTCTGTAAATAAACAAAATTTATTTATTTGTTTTTTTACAGACCTACTCTCTGCGATAAGAAGCTTTGCATAAATCACCTTAAACACTTAAAGTTTTTATTTTAAAAGATTGGGATTTCTATTGTTTAAAATAATTTAATTCTTAATAACAACATTCA
>NW_017259192.1:518989-528357 GCF_001594045.1 Atta colombica | reverse complement strand
ATATATATATGTTTATAATTTATATTTAATGTATAAGCATTAATACATTTCAATTTACTTAGAAATTATATGGGGATTATATATATCCTTAAATTCATCGACAATACCAATCTGCAGATTCCTAGTCCCCAGTACGCATTCCTGTCGTTATCGCACTTATCGCTGAATCGGTTAAAATTGAATTGCAGTAGATAGAGAAAGATCATCCGTGTTTGATCACCGACCGTTTTACGCGACCTCCGATTCACCGCCATCCACGGGATTCAGTGCGAAGTTTAAATTGATATTGCCTGCGTTGCACAATGCATGAACGCGGCATTGTTTTTCTTAATATTAATCTCGCGCGCTGCAGCGGGCATCGCACAAGTTCAACCGTTTCGCCACCGCAGAATTATGCCTGTGCAATTCAACGAGACGCGCAAACCGGTCGGTCAGTAAACGCAGTTAGAGACTCGTGATGATGTTTCCTCTCGCACTATTCCATTCCTAATGTAGCACTATGAATAAAATACCATAGTGCTAAACGATCACCATATCGTTTCCAATATACTTACTTCAATACCTACAAAACTATCGCAAGTCGAAAAAAATGGAGCTGCTAGCCTTTATGTTAATTCTCTATAAGGTCTGTTTTCTGTAATTGAACTAATATATATTTTTCCCATACAGGACAGAATTTCTAAAAACATTCTATGAACGAATTCTAAATTCTAAAAATGTACAAATATTCATAGAACGTTCATAGACGTTTTATAGATGTTGTGTGTCTGAGTTGAAATTTAAAGTGAAATGGATATATTTGGCGAAAACGAGAAAAAGAGTGTTCTAATGCAAGAATAAAAACGGATCTATAAATTTCACTTATCCTTGAAACTGAAATATTCTTTTCTCACGTTTATGTTCGCAGAAAGAAACATACAGTGAGAAGAACCATTTACGCCGACCTTGTACTCCGAAACTCCTTTCTAGTGGTTTATCTCGGAATCGATTGTTGTAGCGATCTTTTTTTTACGATAAAATCCATCTCCGCACTTCGGTCCCTCCATCGTGATTTATTATAAAGTAAATATATATAGCTAAACGGCACATACTCGATGGCTGCCTACGCAGCAGAATATGCATGTGCAACATGTACTTAAATGCGAAGTGTATTTAGGACATCAGAATCTGTCGTGTAACGACGGGAAGAGAGAAAAAGGAACACAGTGAGCGAGAGAAACGGAAATGGTTTTAAGGTCTTTATCGTCGGCGTTTAATGACTTCGTGGAATGTACATGGGGTTTATCTAGAGATCTTTATATTGCTTCTTTCCGTTCTCTACGTCGGACGTAACACTAGGTTAAGAGATTATTGAACGAATCCGCCCCTTGAAGTTTCGGAATATCTCGCGGATTAAGTGCTATCCCTTAGTTTAGCCTTTGGCAAGCATGATGTATAACGCGATAGAATCCATTCCATGAAGAAGAGATTTAACGTAGATGAAGAAGTGGACGGTTCTTTGAGTAAAAACAAAAGAAAATTGATGCTTTTAATTTCTTTATAAGAAGAAATATTTTATAATTTATACCATATTTTATTGTATGAAAGGATATACATTTTAATACCTATAATAATGTATATATTTGTCTATCGAAAATTTATTAGAATATATTAATTATTGGATTTATTATATTAATTATATTAAATTATTAATTATTTAAAAGTATAAACTAAAATATTATCATATAGAAATTATAGAACTTTTATTATGTAAACATGCAAATTAAGACCAGTCACACTTTAATAAATTAATTAAAAGAAATAATCTTATTTTTAGTGCTTAAATATTTCAGCGTGAATTATATAATTATAAAGTAGCACTTCAAAAACAAGTACACTTCTTTTGTTCCAACAATAATTAACTCTTTGTTTCTTTTTTTAAATTATAGTTATTATGTATATTTATTAATAGGTTTGTCATCATTTTGATATCAAAATGACATCTTTAATCTCGTATCTTACAATTAATTTCATAAGTGAAACTATGATTTATTTATTCTGTATACTTATATATGTATTCTTACATATGTATACATATAAAACAAGAAATAAATATTGATATTTTCAATTATTGATCATGGGATTAATTATAAGATAAATTATATATTTTTTTTAATATTTGCTAGTCTATAGAAATTGTCTTTGTTCAATAATTTGGTTTCAAGTTTATATAGTAGACGCAATATTACGTTTTTAATCGCAACGTAATATATAATTATCTTAATTTGCCTCCTGTTAAGAGCGTATTTGAAACAATAAAACCCATTCTGCTTTATATCGGATGTCCGTAATAGCGAAATGCTCCCATTTTCGCATTAATTCATACAACATCGTAAACGCGTCGTTAAATACGCGACGCGTAAAAGCATCGGGCAGCGTGCAAGAAAATATTTATCGTATCCGTGTTCATAAAGGACGTTACGTCGGCTTCGTGGTGGCGAAATTACGAGTTCTTTAAAGTAAATTACAGCCCTAAAAGGCACGTCATTTTGCAGCATCTCACGATATTACAAAAACTATGACGATATAAGCCATAATACATTGCTATAATACATTACATTCTATAAAAGTGTGTCTTTAACGGTAGAAAGTAAATGAAAATTTCATTCTTTTAATTAAACGAATTAATTGACATGTAAAGTATTAAAAACAAGTATTAAAACGACTCCTTTTAAATTATTTATTAAAAAGGTATTCAAATTTGCCTATCGAAAATTTATTAGAATAGATTAATTATTGGATTTATTATTAAATTATTAATTATTCAAAAGTATAAACTAAAATATTATCATACAGAAATTATACATGGAATTTTTATTATGTAAACATGCAAAATTTAATTATAATAATAATGCATATTTTTGTACGTAATACAATTTTTATTTTAATCTTGTATAATTTTATTTCTCATTTCGCTAATTATTAAAAATATCGTAATTCATGTTGTAAAAATAAATAGATTCAAATGGATTTAATGAATATGCACACATGATGATATGATTTTTCATTTATATTGTACATTGTGTGCGTGCGCGCGTGTAGGTGTGTATGTACAGTTATCGATATGGAGCTTTTTAAATTCTTTAGTTCTGTCAGAGATACGAACTTTAATAAGTAAGCTAGCCACGGAAGTAGCAACGCCAAACGTCCGATTGATGTAACAGTCGGTTTACTTATCTTTAGTTTACTTATTGCGATGCTGTGAATTCTCATATCGTTCGCGCTGCGACAGAAAGTCAAATAATGTGCAATCAATTTATAACAACGCGTCCAAAAGTAATCCTTTTTATATTTGGAAACGACTCTCAAACACTACATTCATCGCGCAATTATCGCTATTTGAATTCAACGAATTTATAACGTTTTGTTGTCACTTTCATGGATCTGATGTCGCGATTCGCGCTGTCGTGGTCGCGCAAAATAAATATACTGATTGCACGGGAGTTTAATTGGCGAATAAATACGTAGCGTGCTTCATTGAAGAACCGCAGCTTTCCGCGAAAATCTCAAACGGGAATTTGTAAACACTATAACGCAATGCCGTTTACAGGTTGAGCCATAAATACGCAATACATGATTGACATAAAAATCTTTCAGTAATTTGAGGATTTTTTTTCAATGCGAATATCGATGACCATAATTGTAAAAATTGTATTCAATCAATTAAAATACAGATTTTTTTTTATGATTTAATCTTCAACATGTAACACACAAACCATTGTTCAATACTCCGATATTTTTATAAATTCTATTTCAATTTAGACTTTAATTTAGAAGTGAGTTTTCGAGATATTAATGTTGAGTATCGAAATATCGTGAAAAAATGTTGGCATCCAATCAAATTTCTGTTAAGCACACTAAATTGATCAAAGTTTTTCATGCGTGTGTTCATGTGTGTGAATTTGTGGTTACATTGTATGCACCGCAACTATTTTGACCGAGATCAATTAATTTATTTCGCCGACTAAACATCAATTGGATTAATTCGCGCGATTAAAACTTGCACGGTTTTTGAAACGATGGACAATCGAATATCATGTGATTTTAATTTTTAATATAATATCGAAATGATATATTGACATTATGCATAATTTAATACAATATTTATCATTACATGAAAACACTTGAAGTTTATATCAAATGATTATAAAAAAATATAAATTTTATGTAATTAATAAAATAGAAAAGAGTCGTAAGATATATAAAGTATGATATGTAATTAAAAAGATATTACAATTTATTTAAGCAAAAGGACATTTGAGAAACATATGTAAATAATTATATTTGTAAAAATTATATTTCAAAAATACCACGTTTCTGTTTTTTGCCGAATAAATTCGCGTAATAAATGAATTGTTTTTACGTCATGGAAAAACAGTATTACGTTGTTATACTTCTTTAGTCGGCTATTACAGATTTAACGTAGTGGAAATCCAAGCGGTTATTCGTACTTGTTTTTGCAGTTTATCCACTTCCATGTAGAAAAGTCAAGGGTAGCACCAAAAAGCGCTGTAAAAGAACAGGAGTTAGTCTGTATCATTCTATTTGAGGTATGAACGGAAAGGAAGTTGGCATTATCAATAAAATGGCATGCGAATGTCTCGAATGCATCCGACGGTGTAAAGCAAACGGCGAAATAAGAGGAAAAGATATGGGGTGTAACGACATGGCGACGACAACAACGAAGTCGACAAAAGAGAGAGAGAGAGAGAGAGAGAGAGAGAGAGAGAGAGAGCAATAGTTGAGAGAGAGTGGAGGTGGCTTAACAAAAAGACGGGTGGAAAAACGGGTGGAGAAACGAGCGAGAGAAAAAGGAAAGTCTCACGAGGTCGTGTAACCGACTAAACAATGGCGACGGAAAATAGGACTCCTGCATCGAGACCCGTTCGCATAGAGGTGGAGTGGGACACGGACGAAGAGCAGGAAAACGAGAGGAAACGACTGCATTCATCGTATATCATTGATAGCAAACCCTCGGGCTCGGACTCTCCCAGTGAAATTCAATTATGCGATCCTAAAAAAGCCCGAACACGAGCACGAATGGAGACTGGGCAAATAGTTTCGCGACGTTACCGGTGTTTTCGATTCGGCAAAGGGAGGATCGGGAGAAAATCGACGTCGCCACGCATATGGCATATAATGGCAATACAATACGAGTCTATTAATTCGAAAACGCTTGCAGACATCGTGAGTAGGTACAAAAAAAAGCTCATTTTGTGGTTAAAGGAAAGCGTTCTTTAAATTTAAGTATTAGATTTGTGAAATTTATTTTTTTTTTTTAATGTAATAGTTCTTGGCAATGTTTTAAAATTATTTATTAGCATTGATTATAAATTGACGATTAATTTAATTTATGACGTTATTATTTCAACTTCATAATTGCGTTCCAAGTCTGATAAACTGAATTGGCGTGCAGTTTAAACAACTGAAAAATGTATATGAAAATTTACGTATAAATATTGTTAAACATCAAGACTTTTAACTGAATTCTTCCTCTTAATTATGTTATTCATTTATGAATATCTACTACTATCATAACTGATGATTTTAATCGTTTTATTATACAATATATAAAATATAATTATGGGATCATCTTTTCACTTATTATTGATTTTTCTTCTTTAGTATTTATTGCATAATTATTATAACGATTTACATACTTTTAAACATTAAAGTAGTACACTCATGATAATAATAATAATCCAAAAGTTAGGTCCCATTGTGCTCTCATTGGCGATACGTATTGTCAATAATACGAATACAGATATGTGCATGTAGGAATATGAATATATGTGTATATGCGAATTGTAAAGTAATTCTGTAGATTTGTAAAAGTATAAATAGTTGTTATTATCAATCAACATTTTCAGTATATTTATTTCGAAACTTTCTGTCTAAATGAAATATTAATAATTTACCTTTTCGGACATATTCTTAATGGTTTTTCTTTCCAGAAATGATATTTCATAACGAAATAAATACATATAACGGTATAGAATTTCTGTATGTATAGAATTTCTCTAGATATGAAAGTACTAAAACTTTTATTTAATCACAAATGTTGGAAATTTTTACACGTAACTAAATCTTCTGCCTAGCTCCTGAACTTTTTGAGCAACTGTACTGCGTATTATAAAGAAATCTTCGTTAAATAATGTTGATGACACATATATCATGGAAAGACATTGTACTTTGAGTACTTCATTGTATTATTGTTTCTAGGATATTTAGTGGAAGCACATACATATATTGTATTCATCTACAATTATTATTTTTATTATTTTTATATATTTACAAAACAATAAAACTAAAAATACAAAACTAATAATTCACAAAAAATATATTATTACATATAATTTGGTACACAATTTAGTACACTTTAGAAAATATCGGATGAGTTTAATACGATGTTATATATAATTTTTAACATATTTGACATATTTAACGTATTAATATTAATATCAACAAAGCGTGGATTTATATCTCTGATGGTAAAGTCAACGCCATTATGATACGGTTTTATAACCCGTGGCATTATGTTAGTGTTAAAATGAATACTAACACAGTAAGAATTACATAAATATTTTTTGATATCGAATCCATACCGATCTTTTTTAGAGTATAGGTATTAGTTGATATTTTACATTTGTTACCTTTGTGGCTGGGACCACACAAAGCTTCGACAACTGAGCATTCCATTAATATTTGCAAACGCTGTTTCACTTTGTTCAATATATTTCTTTTCAACCCGTAAAGCGATGTTATCTTGCAAATCAAATTTAGTGAATCAACCATAATAATCATGCATACGATAGTATTAGAATCATTTTATAAAATATATGTTTGCATCGGTCTCCATTTATTATTTGTTTACATGTAATTCCACATATTGTAACGAAATTGGAATCTTTTGATACAGAAATCTAGAAAAAAACTATGAAATTAATAAGAGCTAAATATGTGATGACCTATTTATAGAATAAAATAACTTGCAGGAGTCAGGCGTAATTGTTGAACAAATAAGTCTTTTTTATGTGAAAAAATGAAACATTTATTAAAATTATCCATTATAAATTGATTATATATTTCTTTTTTGTTTTGAACTCCTCAGATTATGAGCAAATACATATCTACATCTTGAGAAGGCCGTGAAAAATCACGGCGACGAGTTATTATCAATTTTCAAAGTCAAAGTATCGCCCACAAGCGATTGATCGACCGCATAGCAAGGACTTCATGATGTGCTGAGAATTATATGATTAAACAACACGAATGAAAAATAACGAGGAAGAAACCACTTATGTATAATATAATCGTCTTAATATAATTCGGGAGAGTCCTCGAAGTTATTAAAATTCATATATAAAATCTGTATGATAATTCGATAATTACGTATGCAACTATGAGAAATTATTATATAATATTAAACAAAATCGTATATTTTACATATAAATGATTTCATGTAGTGAAAAAAATTATTTGTAGTCAGATGACGTCATATAAAATTATGTAATTGGGACATTATTTGAACTAGTGGTTATCCGCTCGGAAATGATAAAAACTGAGAAATCTTAAATGTCACGCAAAGAATTTAAAATTTTTAATTAATATATTACTGAATAATAATGCTCGTATCCCTTAGAGTTTATTTTTGATATCATTTACAATCATATGAAATATATATTCAAAAAACGATTTTAAAAACATTCAGAAAATGTACCCTATTCTCATTATTCTGCACTGTCCCTCTTGTTCCGAGTACCTCAGAAAAATTTATTCGATTTAATAATAAAAAGTTTTCTTTTATAGCTTTAATAAGTTACATGAATTTATCAAAGCCTATAAAGATTCTCGACCACATTTCTCAAGGAATAATGTATTGAGTTGGCCGAAAAGTAATTGCATTTTTTTCCAATAGTTCTTAATACATCTCTTGCAATGTAATTAACTTCATTTTAAACGACAATTTACTATATCCTGATAGGTTATTTTTTAAGCTTGTTTTAGAAAGAAACGTACACAATTTAAGAACGATCTATTTGAGGTTGATTTTAAATACGGAAAATCAAAAAGAACATTTTATATTTTATGCTTGGTTTGTGCTTCGGTCTTATTCCTAAAATCCTAAGATTTAACCAGTAGACTGCAGTTCTAATTGGTCTTCAAATCTGTATTCTATTGGCTGAAGTTTAAGATTTTAAGATTAACAAATATAAATCAAGCATTATTCTATTACTTCAGAAAAGGAAAAAACGTTGTGCAAGCTCATAAACAGTTATGTGATATATATGATGAAGATTAAAACTACGACAATGTTAGAGATGATTCGCAAAATTTCGGTTTGAAAATTTTGATCTTAAAGATATATCATGTTTAGGGAGACCAATCAAAGTTGATGACGACAAAATAGAGACACTGATCGAATTCAATCATTTAACAACACGAAAGATTGCTGAGAGTTTTAACACGAATTAAAAGAGAGTTTTAACGATATCGAAATCAAACTTAAAGAACTATTTATTCGTTTTTCATGAAAAATTCATTTTTCATTTACACAAAAAAAAACGCAGTTACTTTTTGGCAAATTCAATAGCTTACAGAATCTCCTGTAAAAACTGAAATGCTGCATATGTTAGTCAAACAGTTAGGTAATTAGGAATCAATATATCTAAACATAAAAATCACATTCGTTGGGACATCTACCCGTTCAATTATGATAGACTATAGATTATAATTTGACGATTTTGACTGTATTTACATATTGTCGAGATTTCTAAAAAAGAGCCATATCTAAATTAATTGCTCAGATGCTCTTTATCAAAGAATAAACAAACTGAGTTTACAAATAGACACAAAATGTCTCCACAAATTAAGACTTATTTAGAGCTAATTTCTAAATTTCTTTTAATCTATTTCTTATTTAATATTTCAAATAAGTTTTTGGAACTTATTTTATATTTTTTATTTTAAAGAAGTTGTATCAGTTTTTTATCGGTTGTGAATTTTAAATATTATATTTTTTTGAGATCTATTTTATATTTTTATTTTAAATAAATTGTATCAGTTATGTTACCAATCCGTCGGTAAAACAGACAGTGATTAATTAAATTATATTATATTTATAATGAAGTATTGCACGTGTGAAGTATGAGATATATCTATGTTGATTTTCCATCTGGTTTGTAAAGGATTAATACTATTAAGTATTCATTATAGGTTGTAGCTTTAAAAAAAATTGAAACGTTATATTTAGAAATGTATATATTTGTATATTCAAATAAATAAAATAATTAAAATATTTTTTATTTAAATATTATTTGAAACGTTTA
>NW_017259192.1:514805-518559 GCF_001594045.1 Atta colombica | reverse complement strand
TATATATATATATATAAAATGATGCATACTGTATAGTTTGTGAATTGAAAAATGATGGAAATTGAATGCGAAATAGTACGAGACGCATAATCTTTATAAATTTATATTTTTTTTTGAACTATTAAAATTCGTCACACACTTGCGGAAGTGTTCCAACAAAATCTAAAATTAAACGAAGTAAGTTTATTCCGAATAAAAGCGGAAATAATAATAATAGAAGTACATCGTTGAGGATGAAAGTTTAGCTCTTTCGTCCATTTCTCATTAGAGATAAGGATTATTTATCAATCTCGCTCCTTAATCATAAAAATCATTTTAGATGCAATGAAGATCCAATACACGTGCACTTATTATCGAAAAAAAAGTTTCTGAATTAGCGAAATTGTATTGTTTTAATAAACGATTCGTAGTAATTTTAATTATTGAACAAATTAAACTCAATTAAGCATCAAATTTAAGTAATTTAAAGTAGGAATCTCGGTGATATTTGTAGCAATTTTTCTATTAATTCTATTAATGAAAAAATTATTCATGCAAACATTATGAGGTAAAAATGATATATAATAAGAATCTCGATTCAGAGATTTAAAATTTAAATGTAAATATATAAAGACAATGAGTCAAGTACAAAGTTAATGATTTTTTTTAAAATCCGAGGTAATATTAATAAATTTCTTCAATTTTACATGCTTCCAGATATTCGTATGAGAATGCACTTATTTATATATAATGTCTTTTTCTACAAAATTAAAAAAAAATATTTACGCATGCAAATTTATGTAAAAATATTTACGCATGTATATCTACATATTTTGAACTCACTCATTATCATTAAATGAAAATGATTAACGATTCATAACAATTAGTCCTTGCAGAATGTTATTTGCAGATAAATAAACAGGCATTAGGGTCAATCGGAATAATCGCATAGTGAACTGTATATGACACTTCGATATTTACGCACCAATAATATTAATAGTCATTATTGTTAGATATTATCTTGAGTATATTAAATTAATATTCATTACGCAACTGAAAAGTGTTAATTATATCGCTATTAATCGTATTATAATCCCGTTGGCAATACGTACAGTTAACTAATTAACAGACATTAAATTTTTCGTAAAAATGTAGAACTCGAATAAAGAACGATTCGTTTCAGTGTGCAATGCAAAATACGGGCTAGAAGTCTGATCCTCTTGCGGAGGATTAAATTCTTATTATCGGTATCGCGTGCTAAAGAAAACGAAGATAGAGTTAAGAATACAATTTGTGAGAGCAACTGCGTCCTCGCGGGGTTTTTTTCGTGCATAATTCAACACAATATGGTGCATGCGAGTTAAGCAATCTATTCAACAATGCTTCGAGAGAAACGCGCTTGACACGCGATCAGCTCGTTTTGCAACTAGATCGGCTCGTTGACTTATTTAAGCTAAACTAGATACGCTCATGATACTTTGATGGTATTGACATTTCGACACAAAGACAATGAGACAAGTTAATTCCAAACGATAATCACTACATTAGTTTAACAGGATTGAATCTTAATTATTTCTTGTGTAAATATATTAAGTATTAAACCGTAAATATATTAAGTATTAAGTATTAAATCTGTATAATAATTTTTAAAGACTTTTAGCTTAAATAAATGATTGGACCTATCTCGAATTTTATTTTACATAAAATCGTATCATTTTATTTTAATAAAAATATTGAATGTAATATTGTAAAAGATATAGAAGAACATACATTAGATACACAAAAAGAGAGGGCACTTAACACAAAATAATTTAAATAATAGTAATATTATAATGTAAAAATGTAAATGTTTTAACTGCATTAAATAAAACGATTAAGCGGTAAAAATATTTCATACAATGGATTTTTTGTTTTGGAATGTTAGAGAATTTTTATTTGTTAATATTAATGCAGAATGACATAATTCTATAATGCGCTCTGATACAAACCGCAAAATTTTGTTGTGAGAATGGCGGATTACAAACTGTCACTCGATGTATTTTTCGTCTCATATAGAATATTTCCGCATACTTCCGCAAAAATTATTGCACTTTATGTGAGGAGGGAAAATTAACGAAGTCGACCTTTTACTTTTGTTGCCGCGCGAGTATTATTTCTTTGTGAAACGTCAGTATTCGAAGTGGAAAGCATTTGGCCGATTCCCATGGAGCTTCCATAAGGTTTTCCACTAGCTACACAATACAATAATACGCGATACACGAGACGGTGACATGCGAAACTCTCGAGAGCGAGTGCAGCGAGTAGAAAAGGCTACGTCTGGCACGTTATATACCTATATAATATATATCTTCGCTTATGTTGGATGTTCTTGATTATATTTACCAATCGTATGCATGTATATTTATTTATGTCCATTCACTTTTAATTCGAATAAGATTTTTTTGCGTTATTCAAATAATCATTATTTGTTACAATATATTTGTCAATGATGAATATCTTGATAATTAGATTTTAACAGTAACCCTTAACTGTTGATACGTTAAAGATTATGTTGGTGATAAAGAATTTTTTTTACGTTTTTTTTGGAAATAACATTTATTTAAAATTCCTAAAAAGCAAATGGAAGAAAAATTAATATATTCTAGTTAAAAGACTATTCAAACTCTGCTGTTTGACATTTTACGTGTTATTAAGGATTATCTCTGTAACGAAGTTTAGTAAAAATTAATTAAAAACGATGTTATATTACATATTTGATTCATTTAAAAAAACATTATATTATTATATTTTTAAAGTATTTAATTTTCAACTGTACGAACATATATACTTTTTTCTCTATCTATGTATGAAAGATGATGAAATGAAAATCTTGGACACTCTGCACACTCAGCAGCTGCTATCAAATTCCACATTTCAAGTATATACATTTTACGATCTAAATTTTACTAAAAAAATTTGTTTAACTTTTTATGAATGGGTAACGTTATTCATTTACGAGAAATGTGTGTAAAAAATGTTCTAAAAAAGATAAGACAAGAGACTTATTCACTTATTTTTGTAACAGTCCGGCAGTGCATTATCTATCCTGTATAATTAGAATAATGAATTGTTAATGAATTTAAATTTCCTGTGACATTTTTTACATTCTTCTCTGTAATATTAATTTAAGCTCTGTATTTTTTTCACATTATATCCTTTTGCGAATTGTAAACGAACAACTACATAGAATTCTTTCTTTTTCACTGATTTTGATTCTGATTCTCTTCATTTACTGCTAAATGCGTATGCAAAAATATCCATATAGAGATCATTCTTTTACTTCAAAAAGGGCACAACTAAAAAACGTGATTTTTCAAGTTATTACTATAATATAATATAATACATAAACATTAGGTCTGTTTTTTGTCATTACACTGAATTGTACTAAAACTTTTTCTTCTCGCTTTATCAACTTCAAATATAACTATTTCAATAAAATAAATATAATTATTTAAGTACAACAAGTATATATTAGTTCAGCTACAAAGAATAGATCTATGATCAGTCATCAAAAGTAAACTAATTTAATTAAATAATTTAAAATAAAAATCGTCAAAGCTCATACTCGTCATAACTCAAAAAAGGTAAAAAAGCATCAGAAATAACAATTCAAAAAGAATGATTTTTAAGCCTGAGAAACAAAAATGATATTTGATTATGTTAAAAACATATTCTTTTTTCTGATATTATTTAATTAGTCAATTTTCTGTCAAATTGAGAAATAATTTTTCCATTT
>NW_017259192.1:514169-514705 GCF_001594045.1 Atta colombica | reverse complement strand
TCAATGGTCAATAAATATGACAATAATGAATTAATGTCTAATTGTATGATTCATTTATGATCCGTACGAATTGACTTGTACGAAGAACGATTCTGTTTATTTATCAGGATTCGTTCACACAGAAATTTCGGGCATCGTACGCATTTACATAAATACACAGGGATATAACGACGTACATATGTATGTACGCGTGCATAGATTCAAAGCACTCTGTGCGTAGCGCAATCGGCTTGCATTTGGGATCGCCTCGTTGACTTAAACCGATGATGCACGGCTCCCGGCTCCGCGTCGAATATAAATTTCGCGCGGACACTACATCGAATAAATTTGATCGGGGCGAGATAGTGTCGGCGCGTGAATTTTCCTGCCGGAAACGGAGCAGCCGTCTCTTTAAATGCCCCATCCCCGTTTTTCCGTAACGGCACGTCGTATCTCGATCGTCTCATGTGCGCAAAGGCCAACTGAAGCTCTTTCAAGGTATGAATTACTTTCTTCTCCCACTACATTTCCTGAAATAAATATATGAATATATATAT
>NW_017259192.1:513644-513864 GCF_001594045.1 Atta colombica | reverse complement strand
TTTAACCATTAAAATAATTATGCAAGAAATTTATACATGATGAGCAAAAAGTTTTGATATTTTAATAACTAAGCGTCCTCCATAATTATAATTATTTTAATAACCCAATAAAATTATTTTCAGATCTGTATTTAACTAAATTTTTAGATACTTTAACAAAATTAAATTATTCTTTCCATATAGTTACTGCACATCAATAAAGTTATGTTGTTATTATTAT
>NW_017259192.1:507712-513544 GCF_001594045.1 Atta colombica | reverse complement strand
TTATAGAAATCTTTTATAAATTTGAATTTGTCAATTTTGATTCGTATATAGCCTAATTAAAATTATCTCTGAAATCGTTTGTATTTATTTATAGAAGCAATTTATAAAATTAATATTCATCTCTCTCTCTCCCTCTCCCTCTCCCTCTCCCTCTCCCTCTCTCCCCCTCCCTCACTCACTCTCTCCCTCCCTCCCTCCCTCCCTCTCTCTCTCTCATTGCCACATATAACTCACATCTGTCGAAAGGGCAGACGTCACAGTTTCGAGGTCTTCTTTGAGAGTTTCGCAGATTATGATGACATTTCTCGTCGAGTATCAAGCTCAAATAGAGATAGAGACTCACTTGTTATTCGTTGTGTTGTAGGTATCCCGTTATAGTTTCGACAGAATATACTCGTTCCTGTGGATTTCATAGCTATGCTGATTACTGAATTCGGCTGGGGGTCTCTTAAAGCTTACCTACGTCTCTTGACGCAGTTAAACGTTTCCATTACGTTCCGATATACAGTCACGACTTGTCTATGTTGCAAGAGAGTTGAGAGTAAGTCGAGATACCTCTCGGGAGGTAGGTTTAATTAGGGATTATAAGCAACGAAACGGTACTTTGCTTATGATCATTAATAATTAAACCGTTTAGTCCCACCGGCCTATTCTCAATGCTTTTCATTACTCCGTTCGATAAATTCATCGCTAAATAAATCTTTGAGGAAGCATCTCTTCCATTCCGATATATAAAAAAATATACGATAACAAAATAACAGACACGAAGAATCGATAATGAACGAAAGATAAAAGTTATATCATACATACAACATTTTGAAATGTAAAGAAATACTTTGATATTATGTCATTTTAAAAATAAAAGAAGTAAAATATACAAAAAATATATCCAGATTCATACATAGTGTAAAACATTTCATATTTGTGTTAAAATTGTTCTTGTTAAAATTTTTGTGTTAAATTTGTAACCCTAATGTTAATTTAACGTAAGATTTATTTTTCTTCAGTCAAATTTTTTTTGCATAAATCATCTTTTCTTTTTTCTCTCTGAAAAGAAAAAAAATCTTTATGAAATTTAATTAAAAAGAATAGGTCTATAAGCAGATTATGCGAATATTTTGTCTTAAATTTAATGATATTTAATAATTCTTAGTATTAAAATAACACAATTTATGAGTAAATTAAACAAATAACATCAAAGTAATGTTTTAAAACGTAAATTGTTAGATAAAGATAAATATATTGTTAAAGTAGAGGAAAAGCTTTTATTATAAGATATTGAGTTCATTTTGGGTAAATGCTAGAAGTTTATGGACAGAATTTTAAAAAATAATAGGTTATTTTAAAGGAAATTTAATAAGCTTTAAGATAATTATTTAATACATAAAATTTAATTTAAATTCTATTTTTTTTTTTAAATTAAAGAAATGTAAAAAGTGAGCAAATTGCAAATCAAAAAATTGTACTTCTAATATAAGATGTCCCAAGAAAATCGATAGCAAAACGCAAAGTATATCAGTATTGTAAAAAACTTTATTTTATGTTTTTTAAATACAAACGAACACAGCCAGGGTGCGCGAAAAATGAGTACATTATATCTTACACGATACATTATATCCAGAACTCGTCTTTAGCTAGTGCAGAAATAGATACTCAACGTTCATTCCGGTTGTCCTTTTTATTATTGTACAATAATTGTATAAATTGTACAAATTTATTCTTTAGCGATTTTCACTGATTTTCATGACATGAGAGCATGAGTTATTTCATATTAAAAATACCCTTACGATTTCCACGCCTTATGGTTTTACGATCATCAAATCTAACTTCTACAATTAAGCAATTCAACATATCCCGTATTTTTCTATTAGTATTAGGTAACGGGAAAAAGGCCACGAACTTTTTCCCATATCTAATATGACCTTACTCTACCACTGCATGAAGAATTTATTGCCAAATTATTAAATAATAAACAATGCTCATCTCAAAGAAACTTGAAGACATCCAAATTCTAAAATCTTTTTTTACATTGATTACAGGCATGATCTAATAATGAATTTTCTACTAAATAGGTTTCAATCTAAAAGCAATAAATTCATGGTGAAAATTTCCAGAATTTGATTCTAAATTGTGTCAAAGTATTACATTTTTTGTGTTACTTTTTACATAATGTTTGTTTAATTGTTACATAATGTTTTTACTTTCTAACATATTCATCTTGTGTTTAACACAAAAATTTTGGACAGTTTGGGATACGTGAAATATGTTAAATTTAATACAAATTTTCCAACTGTTCCTTCTCTACAAATGTAATTTAAACTAAAACTGACAACTTATAAGAGTGCAACTAACGAACATCGGAAAAATGCATCAAAAGACCGAAGTAAATTTCTTTTTTCAGAGAATATCCCTGCAAGCTCCATTTCCGCGACATGTTTGAACTTATTTTTTTATACTTCTTGTGCCAGACACCAGAATTAGAGAAATTAATCTTCTCGCGGATAGGCGTGTTTCTCTTTTCGGTTGTGGGAAGAAGAAACACGTAAATAAAGCATCCACCCTTTTCTTCTTCTATTTCCTTTTTCGTGGAGCTTCACCGATTGGCCTAGTCGGTCCTTCGCGAGTATGCGCGCACACCCCGTCCGCTCGTGTTTACCTGCGGGTAAAACCATCGACCCGTGTCGACATTCCGTACTCCTCAAGACATAGACGGGGAGATACTCCAATTTGTCAACTGAACACGAGTGCTTTTTTCCTGAGATCCTGTCGCTCTTCGAGAGGACGAGAACAGCTTCCGCGATAGACGCCAACGAAAGCTCGAAAGAATCCCTCCCTCGTCTCTCTTTGCACATTCAATGAGTAGCACCTTACTCCTCTACTGTTTTTATCTTTACTAGTTTACTGCAGACAATGCGATGTCAAATATTCGAAAGAGATACAATGATAATTTTTGGATAAGAAACTTTAGAATCAATCAGTATAATTATAACACCGCAAAATGTATAATATCAATTTGAAGATTTAATAAGACAAAAGCTTTATTTAATCCTAAATGCTAACATACGTTAATTTTACGTGCAAGCGAGATGACTGAGCATTAAGTCTATGTCTTTTCTTCAGTGGTCAGCAGGAGATTCACACAATTTGCTATGCTAAAAGTTCCATATAACACAGACCTCCAAGATTATCCCTAAAGACGTTTAAAAGATGTCCAAAGGACGTTCCCAGATAAATAAAATATGCTGTATAGGATTTAGAGTGGAAATTGGCTTTTAATTACATATCAATTTGACTCTTTAATAATCAATATTATAACAGAAAACGTGATAAGTTATTTCAATTTTAAGCAGTTTTGTATTGTTATATATTTTATTAGTAATTATGAGGAGAATCCACACGTATCACTTCAAAATTGAATTTAACAATGAGTTTATTCTTTTTTTAAATTAATAATTAGGTCATTTTTATTTATAAAGGCCTAAATTATAAATATGTTATTATGAAAGTATGAAATATATAAAAATTTTGTATCATATTAATTAAGAGTAGCCTATTTTCTTAAGAAAAATTTTCGTATTAATATTATATCACTTACAAGTCGATAACATTAACGAATTAGAGTGAATAATTATTATAAAATCACTAAAGGATGAAATATTTTTATAATTAATTCTGTTATTGAAAAATATTCCAATGTCATGTTTCATTAATTACCGATTGAATGAGTAATAATGCATTATCATATAAGAAATACAATATTTTTTTAGTGTGTCGATAGATCGTATAGGAGAATATCATGAAATATATATTTCGATATCCATTATGTAGTTCTTACTGCAAACTCGCATGCAAGAACGCATATCAAGTACTAGATGTAAAGCTTGCATTGCATACAATAATCTGAGGTCATGCCGGTTTGTCGGATTGCTACCCATATCCGTGATGGTAAAGCGAATTTACACAATTCGTTTTTGTTAATATTTAAGATAAATTATATATAATGAGAGATGGACATAAATCAAGTATAAGATATATAAATCAAGTATAAGAATAATAATGTTGAAAGACTCTTTAATATTAAAAAATATTAAGATATAAGGAGAAATAGAAGTCAGTGTGGTATTCGGTGTACAAATATAACAATGGAAATATTAATAAGTTTATTTTTAATATAAAAATATAAAAAGTTCGTATAAAGTCCGTACGCGTTTCGACTTACTTCAAGTTATTCTCAATGGTATTAGTATAATTCTAATTCAGCACAAGTAGTACATCAACTATGGTACCAACCATCCAACATCACAAAGAAGTTTTTTAGCTTCATCCCAGTTTACAGATCAGAAAGAAACAAGTAATTCTTAATAAAGTAAATAAGAATGAAAAGTATAATAAGAATGAAAATATCAAAGATATATGTGAAATTATTTTTTTTTTAAAAGAACCAACAACATTGTTATACTTGCACACCGAGTATCGTGCTGACTCTTATTTCTCCTTACATCCTTATATTGTTAAATCAAGTATATAATATTTTTGAAAGAATTTATCAGACGCGAAAAATCACGAGCAGTAAACAGAGCGGAATAACTCTCTATTTCCATTCACTTGGAATGAACCATCTATCAAAATCAAATTATCTTGCATCGAAAGTAGTTTTTAACATAACATCTAAATAATTGTGGATCTGTTCAATTATCGTAATATGAAATGTGAAAAGAAATTACAATCGTAAACTAAGAGAATGAAATGATTGCAATTACTGTAATTTAACTATAATATATTATAGTCATTTTCGGTGCTAATTATATATCTTTTAATAGCTAGAATTATAAATACAGGTACTATCACATAATAACAATAATAACTAATAATAAAAATGAAGCGTAATCATGTAACCATAATCATTTTATCATGCAATTATAATCACAAATAATTAACTATTGGGTCATCCTACTGACTAAAATTTAAATTTTAATACATTTATTAAATTAAAATTTTCTGCGTTTCAATTTTCTTTCAACATCGGCACGAACTTTCCGAATGACCCAATAGAATAATTAAGCAGAATAATATGTATACATTTAATATTTAAATACATCAATTTCTTACACATAACTTTTTTATTTATTAAATATTTAAAATTCGAAATATTCTAAATCTATCAGAACTAAAATCCAAGCGTATTCAGCTTTATGAGAAAGCATGCAAGTAATTGTAAGTAGAAAAGCAGCTAATGCCGAATGGGAGGAAATCGAATGATATAAAGTACACGTAGTTCAAATTGAAACTGTATCGCGTTACGGGAAGGGGCATCGAATATTCAACAAAGTCTTGTTTGCACGCGTTACATCCTCGCACCGCATCCGGACATTAACTACAACGCCTTGTAATTCCGATGCGAATTTGCTCGTACGGCGCAACGACCTCCGGAATGCGCTGGATACATTAAATTCCGGAGTTCGCTGACAGCTGGTTTGCGGAGTATCCACAGATCAACTCGTGCTTAGGAACTGGTTAGTTAAGATTTATATTGGAAAACCGCGGGAACGATACTCCGAGTATCAGGGAATTAGGAAATTCTCTCTGAGAAAAATTAACTTACTAAGTAATTGAAATTAATATTATAATTATACTGCTTTTTAATATATATTTATTAATTACACAAACAAGCTAACTTTTGTGATCGCTGCAATAAAAAAGCTTAATAAAGTGTATTATTTTAATTTTTTATTGTTTTGTCAATATAATTTAGATTTTTTTTCTTATTGTTTTTAAGTACTTAATAAAATCAAATAAATAAATTATAAATTATTTTTTTATTTATTAATTGTT
>NW_017259192.1:502244-507635 GCF_001594045.1 Atta colombica | reverse complement strand
ACACACACACACACACACACACACACACACACACACACACACACACACACACACACACACACACACACACACACACACACACACATATACATATGAAACAGTATAATATAATATCGTTAATGTTTTCGCATATATAAGTCTGAGAATGAATACGTACCTATTCTCGTATTCTTCCCATCATGTAAAGGTTTCCGAACTTTCCCATCGAATAAAACAGCGAGCACAAACTTTCGTTTAGTCTTCAAAGCGATGAATAGTCCACGTGCGAGCAACAGACGATTGGTATTAGCATTGATGTAAAACTTTATAAACTTTTTATCGCCTCCCTTTCCTTAACTTTGCAAGAGTAAGGAAGCGAGCCCGGAATTATGTTAGAACGAAAGAAATAATAAAATTTTCGAGCGAAAAGATAAACGTTTCCATTTATACTACTTCACGTAAACTTCTTTTAACAACTTGTATATTTTAACAATTTATATGATCGAACAAGAATGCACGGTAAAAATCATTTTTCTTAGGTATTTAAAAATGTTATTAGATTTGATAATAATTTTATCATATCATCAAAATAATTATGTAAAACAGTTTTGATATTCTTGTAATCGATTTGAATGCATATTCTGCATAATTATTTTGCTAATCCAACAAAATTATTTTCAGATCAGTATCTATATCTATATGTATTTGTATGTCGAATCTGTATTTATCTAAATTCTTATATACTTAACAACAAAATTTCTTATCATATGTACATAGTACATAAAAAAATTAATTCATTACGTATATTAATTCATTACGTATATTGCAAGAAAAAAATTCACATGATTTCTCGTTTTCAATGTGAATTGTAACAAGACAAAAGCATTAGTGCATCAGAATCGTATCACATGAGAAATTTCGCGTGGTACAGTCCCCAAACTGTCCCTGACTGTACGGGCGGAGAAGGGAGAGAAGGCTTCTTCACGACCCCCGTGTCGTGTGCAGCATCGCGGCGACGCAACGCGACGGCCCCCTGGTATATCGCACGTCCGTATTCCATTATGTAATGGGCCATTGTACCGCGCAATCCTACCGCGGACGGGATGAAGCAATGCCGTTGGGTGTCGTACAATACATCGGGGGTCGAGCAGGCAGACAAACGCGCGCGAGAGCAGGCACCGCAGTCTACTCTTCGTTTCGTAATCAAAGGAAACGACCGCAAGCAGAATTATTAATAGTATGAGATAGATAGGTAGATAGAGAGATAAAGACGGACAGAGAGAGAGAGAGAGAGAGAGAGAGAGAGAGAGAAAGAGAGAAAGAGAGAGAGGAGAATCCATGCATGTTGCAATTCTCACGTAGCGGTGACGAATACTTCCTGTTCCGTGGTAATAAGTAAAACCTTCGGCGTATCGAATATATGTGCCCCGCACGAAGAACAGCATTTATTGACCATCAGAATGTAGGCCTCGCACCGAGTGATAGTAATCTCGTCTTGTATCCCTTGTAAATCTCGTAAACGCCTCACGTGTCTCTGACGAATACCAGCGAGCCGCCCATTCCTATATCTCTGTTGTAGTCGCTCTTTTGGGAAATCCGAAAGGAAACGTTTCGACCTATTCCATTCTACTTTTCGTGTCATTATAACATGCAATAATATTAAATTTTGATCTTGCCGTCGCGAAAGCGGATTGACTGGCTCCTATAACGTCTTAATTGGTCCTAACTTTGTTTGTTTCGCTGTATTGTTGATTCAGAATAGACTTTATTATTCACAGATTTACGTTGCTCCAGTAATAATTCAATAGATTATTTATATAAAACTTTGCTGGTAATTTTTGCAAATTTTTAGGGTAGCTTCTGTTAAAGGAAACAGCATCCGAGCTGGCATAGCATCCGAGTTGAAATTTTGTGTTATTCCTGACAACGCGTATCCATACAGCATAGATCATTCCAGCAATATTGCAGGAACATTGCAACGTTCCATAAATATTGCAGTAACAATTGTAAACGTCACAGTAATGTTGTTGCAAGCCTTCGTTCTGTGTGGGTAGTGGATGATGAAAATTTTCAATTTTGCCCTGTGGTGAACGTAAAACAGCGTTTACAATGAGATTTTAAAGCGGTGTCTACAATGAGATTTTAAGATATAAAATTTAAATTTTAAACATTAAGAAAACATTGATCAATCATAATCAAGTATCCTCACATTATTCGATTGTAATTGGTCAATTTCTTAAATTTTAAAGCTTAAATTTTACGTCTTAAAATTTCATTATAGACACCATTTAAGGCATAAAATTTAAGTTTTAAAGTCTTAAAGGGATTTTAAAGCCGTCTATATTACCGACTAAATCGTAATTTTTATAAAACAATTACTTTTTACTTCTTTTACAGATTTTCCAGGATTAAAGTATACGTATTGATGTCTGTGAGGTGAAGTTTATGCCGAGAACGATAAAAAATTTTTCTTAAGATTTTAATTTCGAAATTTTTTGTCATTTATAAACTCCTCTTTTCTCGGCATAAACTCCATCTCACATATTACTGCATACTTCTTATAATTCAATCCTGGAAAAGGATTTTTGAATTTGTAAAAGAGGGAAAAAGTAATTGCCATACAAAAATTATGATTTAGTCGACATTACAAATGACTTTAGGATTCCCTTAAATCGTAAGAAATTAACAAATTACAGTCAAATATAATCAGACAAATGTAAGGAGAATAATCGATTATGCTCAGTATACATAGTTAATTCTTATATTCAAGACCGTCTTAAATTCTGTTTTGAGGTGTTACAAACCAATCAGAGGACTATATTAGCATCTTAAGATATTACTTAAGACAGTCTTGAAATATAATAGAACCGACTATGAATATGATGAATCTTATGATTAGTCACTGGGTTTAGTTTCTCACTTAAACATAAAAACATAAAAGCAATAAGATGTAACAGTAAGTACATCGATCAATTATAATAGAGATCATAAGATCATTACCTTACCTACTTTATTGTGATTGGCCAATTCCGACTGCTTATACCTTAGGGTGAAATCACACGGTGCAGAAAACGACCGCGGAATAGAGAATGCGTCATAAAAGTAACCACACGGAGAAAAATGTAGTATTATACACTAGAATTCTAGTAAACTTTATGAAATTATCAAGTTCATATAGGGATACGTGCCTACTTATGTAAAATTTTCTTTACGTTTTTGAAAATGTCGCATGATAATCATTCTTACTTTATCGACAAATTTTTTCTTTAGCATTGACAAAATTTATTTTATTGCATAGTAAAATATATATATGTATAAAAATTTTGTTTGTGCTCGTCAATCTTAAAAATAGTACGATTTACTTTACTGTAAGTAATTTGCTTTACTGAAAGTATGATTTATCTTATTATAATCACTTGAAATGATGTACTATAATCATATAATAACTTTTTATTTTAAATCTCCGGTTTTTATTTTTAGACAAATAAAATTTATCACAAATTCAGTAAAAATAGTCAGAATATTTTTACTAGTCTTGTAAAGTATCCATCTTTCAATTTTTCTCCATGCAATTAGTGTTATTTTGCGTTATTCCGAATAGCGCTAATTGATTGTTTCAAAGACACATTCCCTATTCCACCGTGTGATTTCGTTCTTATGTTTTTCTGGTTTTGAGGCTGAAAATTTGCTCCTTAAAATTTCATTGTAAATGCTGCTTTAGAGTCATGACATACAGAAAAACTTGCTAGTAATATATAAGCAGTAAGCGAATCAGCCAATTACATTCGAAGACATGAGACTGTAATGTAAAATAGCAGCAAATTCAACATGTTGATTTCCTTACTTCTTATTCCTGAAATACCAATAAAAACGGCTTAAAGCTTAATACTACACTAGGTGTAAACCGTAAGGATGAATTCAGACATTGTAGAAGTAATTATAGACGATTATTCTCTTTATACTGTAATTGGTTAAGATTTTAAGATGAATTCAAAGTCCTTGAAAAAAAAACAGAAAACAAAAAAGCAGCAGCCGTGTTGGTGCAGAATTCGTGTTGGTAGTAAAAAAAAGCAAAAATTATCGATTATCAGCGCGAGTTCTGATTGACTATTACTTTTCTGCTTTCTGCATTTCTGTCAAGGACTTTGAATCCATCTTAAAATTTTAACCAATTACAGTATAAAGAGAATAATCGTCTATAATTAGTTATATCCTTAGGACTAAGACAGGACTTACTACACCTATTATTTCAAGATTTATATGTCTTATTAAATTTTTCTATGTATCATGATTTTCCTTCGCACAAGAACATCCGTAACGTTATGTATTGTTACGTTACGTTAAGTACTAATCATGAACTATACATAATAGTAAACTTACATCACAAAGAAAATCATAATGTAACGTTAAACATTACGCTCTTCTTTATGCGTTAATATATATGTATATATAAGTTTACTGTTACAGGCTTTATTTTACGGTAAGTACTTAATGTAACGCGTTATGGATGTTCTTGGATGGAAAATAAGAATCTTTGTACGGAGAACGTAACGTAAAAGCAGCTACTTTCGATATTGCCGTCGTATTACGCTCACGTACCCAATTTCATTTCGTCGCGATGGACCTCATTGGTTCGAGCTAATTCACTCCCGCGTTTCCGCCCACTGACTCCCTAGACACCTTTATCGACGACCGACAAAACACTCGATGCGACGCAATCGACGAGAGATAAAAAAAAATATAAAAATATAAAAACGCACAGAAGAGAAGAGGGAGAAAAAAATAAGAGGTGGAAGAGAAGGTGTGTGAAAGACCGAAAGAGTAAAGCAGGAACGCGGACAAGAGGTGACAATTAAAGGTAAGGGGACGTGCACGGGCGCGTAAAGTCATTAGCCTTAATTGGAGTGCGCCGCTCGGCTGTCAGTCGTTGAATGGGTGACGTACGTTTCGCGATATGTCCCGTCGTTCGCGTGAGAAAGACAGAGGTTACGGGACAGAGACGTGGCCGCGCAGGAAGGGCGAGGAGCGGACTGATGGGAAGGTAGAATGGCAGAGAGGAGAACCGTCCGGTCTGTGGCCATTGATTTTGCCCGTATGCAGTTGCACATGCAATCTCCGTGTGCATACATCCCTCGCGGCCAAGTCGTTTTGTCTGGTTCAGCTTGCACCGAGCTGCGTGCGAGCGAAAGCGAGCGCGATCGCCCGCAATTAATTAAGCCTCCGCGCAATTTATATCGGTATTATACGCGCTGTTTTGCGTGCAAAAACCATTTACGGCATACTCCCGATTGCTCTCTCGTCCTCGCCAGTCGACAACAACAGCGCGGGGCGAGGTTTTGCACGGCACGAGATTGTTGTCGATACAACAATAGGGTCTGAATAGATATAATAGATGTAATATATATATATATA
>NW_017259192.1:498773-502124 GCF_001594045.1 Atta colombica | reverse complement strand
ATATATATATATATATATATATATATTAAATTTTTGGATAAAATCAATCTTTGATTTCTTAAAGAAAATTTCACTGCTTTTCTTACGTGTTTCTTTAAACGCGTTTTTAAATTTAATTTTCGTTTTTCTTCAGAAAACTAAACCTCAAATAAAAATTCCATGATATTAAAACTGGAGCCAAATGAGTACTTAATTTTTCTAACACTAAGATATTGCGTTTAATATTAACGTAAAATGAGAAACAGGAAAGCAGTTTAGATGTAAATATGAGAATCTTATGGTATAGATTTTATAATCCTTTCTGAAGGTTTTTAATATCTTTTGATGATAAAAAAAGCTAATTATTAGATCGGATAAATTTGAAAAGTTGTAGCTACCTGAAACAAAATGAATTTCAGAGATTATCAGAATATCGACGTCAACTTCGTGGTCGTAAAGAAGAGAAAGATTTTCTTCTGCTCCCGTTTTATACATTTTGGCAAATCATCCCGTGTCTTATGAACTTTTTCTCCCGTTGCTCGGAAAAATCAAGATCGTATCAGCTGTTAGTTATCAAAAAATTTCCAATTCTCGACACCTTTTGCTCTTTTTATTTATTGTTTAGCTCGACACATTATTGCGTTAGAATTGTAGAAAATAATTTTTGCACAAAATATTCGTACATTGTGCATCCGATAGTCAACGTAGCGTATCAAAACGATTTCAATAATGCAGTCGTGCGCATTTCTGCGCTTGGCTCCCAATATGTTAGCATGTAGATGGATAGATTTGACCGCGGGAATAATGCGTGCGCCGCCGTTAACTCTGATGGATAGGCATGAATACGTACGGACTTCGTGATTCACGAATCTGCTGCGTTATCCCTCATTCTCTTAGTACTCCGAAATAATGTCGTATTAGAAACTAACGTCATCGCAAATCGATCGATCGATCTCTCTTTCTCTTTGCACGTTCCTCGCAACATTTTTGCCGGTCTCGTGCGTATATTAAATATTATATCGAGCATATTCTCGCATATTAAATTTATCTTGATAGCGTATGGAAAGTACAATTTTACGGAAGTACCTGTATCTAAAAATTAGATCTGCAAGTAACTTTGTTACACTATATACAAAATAATTATATAGAACATTAAACTGCTTAACTGGTAAGATATCAAAATTTTTTGCAGTGTTGCTCATCATGTTTGAGGTTCTTACGTAATTATTTTAATATTCCAATAAAATTAATTTCAGATTTGTAGCTAGCTAAATTTTTAGATACTTCAGCGAAACTATTCTTTCCAATTGTTACAAATTATGAGCAAATAAACGATAATTATTTTCCAAACTAAATCTGGTCTGATTTTTATATACTTCAATAAAATCATTCTTTCCACTATGCTTTACACTCATACAATCGTTATTATTGCGAACCATCCTACTTGAATTTCTGCTGATACATTGGGGATTATCAGGATATCGATTATCAGGATAATCACCGCGGCAGCAACGTGGCACGGCAGTGAAGAAAAATCTCAAAACCGACGTGCACGCGTGCGTTCCTGTAATTAGAAAAAAGATACAAGCTCCTATTACCGTCCAGTGGAATTCGCTTGCCTCGCACCGCGTTTTCAAAGGCGTGCTTGTCTTCTTCTCTCCCTCTTATATTACGGCGGAATAGTCACTCCGTTCTTTTCAGCTCTTCCTCATGCGCCGTATATGGCCAAGCCGTCGGATGTATTACACAGAGACAAATCGTGATGCGAAAGAATCGGTATCCAGAGGATTGCATGGTGCTGCAACAACGTATGAGGAATGCAGAAAAATATATACTGTACGCAAATAATAATGACTTCTTCCAAATATTTCAAAAGTTCATATATCCGCAAATCTATTATAAGTTCATCACAAGCAGATTTATTCAAAATATATTTTAAATTCTAGAAAATTTAATACTTCAATCAAGAATATTAAATTAAATAAAAAATTCGACTTATTTAAAAAGAAATTCTTCCTTTGCTTGAATCAAATATTATATTTATTTGTAATAAGAAAATTATGATTATAACCTTAAACCGAAAAAATAATTCTTTTGTTATTATTACTTTTTATTTTTCCAGTTTAATTTATATTTTTACTGTTTCGCATATTCATATTCTGTCTTATTAACTACAATTAATTATTGAAAAACGCATCGTTGGCAAGATTTGAACCTACGATCCCTAGAACGGTAAATCTAATACGCTGAGCTAATCGCACGTTTGTGATCGAGTCATTGCCAACAATATATCTTCTATTACAACTTCTTCTTAATTTTATGATAACAGTTTCATATTATTAATATTTGATGAAGTTACATGGAAACGAAATAATACGTTGATATGTATTAATTCAAAATAATTAATATAAATATTATATAAAAAAACACCATTATGGAATAATATAAAAGTCATGTTGCATTATGTTGCATGCATAATTTGATCCCAAAATAGATATTTATTTAAATTGAAAATTTATTTCAAACAAGAAAAAAGTTCTTGTTTCTAAACTACTTCGCTTTTCCTAAATCTGTTATATAGAATTGAAAGAAATATATCAAATTTTTCTGACCAAATAAATTTTCTCACATCAATATATTATTAAATATTTAAGTTAATCAAATCTGACTTTTCTTCGATAAAATTTTATAATATATTTCAAAAGAGATAAATTCTTATTTTGAGAGAGAGAGAGTATATGATATTGAGTATTTTTAAAACTTGAATACATTTTAAGATTAACGAGAAAATATTATATATAATATATTCTTTAATGAAAGTAACCTTTATTTAAAAGAAGAAAAATAAAATGTATAATTGCTTTTCTTGGCAATAAAATGATATTTTTTTCTGTGTATAAACTCGATACGATTCGAATAATTCAGAATCAACATTCTTATGCCGGATACCGCGAATGAGCATGCGTTATTTAATATTACGCCGCGAAATGACTTCCACCAATCACCAATTGCATGTTGCATTGATGACGAATATCAAAAAACGATGCGCTCTTGCATATGCGGTTTTTTTACGATGTGAAATTTTGTAAAAAAACAGAGAGAGAGAGAGAGAGAGAGAGAGAGAGAGAGAGAGAGAAAACGTCGGATGCGTCGAAATGACCGCACTGTCGCGTTTTCACGTCCGCGACGCTCGCGCGCTTACAGTTTTGACGGCCTGTTTTTCACGCCACTCATTTTTCAGAATTGTTGCGTCCGCATGAGATAATTATTTACGTGCGATGAATGAAACAGAGCTGAATCGGTCGGCTGAAATTTTACAATTTTTCTTTTAATATGAAATACCTTAATATAAAATATCTTTAATAATTAACG
>NW_017259192.1:490662-498673 GCF_001594045.1 Atta colombica | reverse complement strand
TATTATATTTATAATATAATTTGTAATTTATAAAAAAACTTAAACATATGTAATTTTTATTTGCATATTTTTAAAATATGTAATAATCTCTGCCATCTTTATCGTAATCGATTAGAAACAGCGAAGAGAAAATTATCTCTACAGTACATATTTTTTTTAAAGATTTTAGTTCTATATCTATTTTAAAAAATCTATGTATATTTAAAAAACTTTAAGAACTATATGTATTTATGATATTTTTTGTCATTTCTATTAATATGAATTTAAAGTAAAGAATCTCTACCTATGTTTTTAAAAATGTATATTCATATATTGTATTTAAAAAAACATTAAAAATAAATGTATATGTATGTGATAATCTTTATCAATACCAAATGAACATGAATTTGAAAACAACAAATTCTAATTACATTTATTTTTCAAATACATAAAATATATATGTAGAATTTCCTATTCGCTATTTCAAATCCATTCAATAGAGAGGACAAAGATTAGCAGATATATATATATAATATATATTAATGCTATTCATTGTACCAAACTTGATGCGCTTCCGTGATTACGTTGAGCTAGTTGCACATTAACAATTGATGATTAACAATTTAGATAAATTGAAAATTTCGATGAATCGCGAGATTGACTAGGTTGGATAGAAACACGATGCATTTATGGGAGAGGTTGCTACCGCCATTGTTAGTTACATGTTACCTAACTAAAAGCTACAGTATTTAACGCGCCATTGCGTCACGAGAACACATTACTTTCGCTAACGACGCTTCGCGTACAAATTTAGATATTTCCATTGCTTTTCGCAAAACTAGAAACTCCCTTGTCCACAGAATGGGTTTGGAATCGCGCGGTGCACCGGCGCACAAAACCGAAGAGTGTCGCTTGCAAATGCAAAGCGATAAAGTAAAATGTCATGTAGAGTACCTCAGAAGTTGCGCGCTACCTGCGAATTGCGGAGGGTAGAAACTAAAATTACTGTTGTTTCGATGCCAACACGAATAAATAAGCTTCATATTTATTTACGGGGAAATAAAAGTGTCAGAAAAATCGAAAACGTTTTTTTAAATTTTTGCATAAATAAAGGAAACGGTAACTTAAGTGTCTGTTAAATTTATCCTTTGTGTCACGAATTTTTATAGCAGACTGACGTTTTTGAAACTTTGTACCTGGGGATAATAGATTTTTAAAAAGCATAAATTTTGACTACTTATTTAATTATAGTAATTATGCAAATAAAAATTTATGGTTGCTTATTTTTTTAAACACCTATTCATATTCTAGGGACTTTATTTAGGGAGAACAAAAATTTAATACTTAACATCAAGAAATTCATCAAAATAATTAAAAACCAGACGAAAAAAGGTGAGACGCTGAATGTCCCGTCACGATGCAAAGGGTTAATGTGATAATTAATTTGTAAAACGTTAAAGAAGATGTGAAAAGAGATGAAACTTCCGTTAAATTCAATCTGCGCAAATGACAATATACTTACTGTGAAATATTTAAATAAATTCTTGTTAGAGAGAAATCGCTAATCCTGTTTCAAGTTTTTCGCAGGCTCTGGAGAATAAACTCGTCAAACGCGAACGTTTAAAGCGGGAAACGTTAATAATAAAGGCTTCATTTCATTTCGTTGTAGTTAGCCGTAATATACAGTTTGCTGTCACGTTCCGCGTAAATGGAAAAGTTGGGATGGAATATAGACATTCGCGTTGCCTCAGGAAAATTTCGCGCAGTGCTTAATCAAGCATATAAATTGCGACAATGTAATCGAAAGCATCGTACAATATGGATTTACGGTAATAGAAGATGTTATCACGCTTAAACCATTAATCAAGCGTTTCCATCAATGAATACAATTTATTCTTAGCGTATAAATTATTTTATATATAATTTATACACAACAGTTTTGTATTTAATTAATAGTAAACGAATTGCTGTTTACAGATTATGCTTAAATGGTATAAAGACTCAAAGATGTTTAATCTTCTTAACTGCTCGTAACTTTCCGCATTATCTCCGCATAGCGGACAGGAATATGGTAAATTAGTACTGTGCCCTTTGCATACTTTGTCCGTCCGGCGCCTTCATTAACTACAAGCGAAATCGCACCGAAGTATAATTACTTCGGTAAAGAACCTTAAGACAAAAAGAACTAAGGACAGAACAGAACAAGATTTTGACGTCAACTTTATACAATCACAAAATTTCAACCCTCTGTTATACCTTCTTTCTACTGTAATAGCTTCTTAATATCCACACATTATTTTCTTAAAGTTTTATATTAAGATTAAAAAAAATTTTTTAACATAAAATTTCTTTTAACATACTTTTAGAAATTCGAGCATTCTACTAAATATGCGAATAAATAGTTTTCTTATAAGCTTAAAAATATTTGATTGATTTCTTAATTCTTGAATTTTTAAATTACTCGACGTTATTGAATTTCTGACTTTTATAAACAATTACAAAATTTCAGCTCTTTGTTACATCTTTCTTATTTTAGCTTCTAAAATTCAGATTTTTTTATTCTTATAAAGTTATGAATTAAAATCCTCAAATCCTAAATTATTAATTTTTCTTTTTTTGAAAATTTGAACATTCGATTAAACGCGCGAATAATTATTTTTCGCACAAGTTTCGAAATGTTTGAATGATTCCTCAATTCTTGAATCTTTCAATAATCGTCCTTGAATCTCTGGTATTTTCTTCAAAAGTCTTAGATATTGATTGAAGCATCTTTTTCTTTAATCCGTAGATTCCCGTATTTTAGATCTGAATTATTCATTTCGCGACGTTCTTGAATCTCTGATTCTTACACAATTACAAAATTTCAGCTCTCTTATGTCTTTATTGTAATACCTTTTCAAGATCTTATTTTTATAAAGTTTCAGATTACGATTGCAACTCTTTAAATATAAAATTCCCTTTAACATACTTTGAAAGTTTGAGTATTCCGTTAAACATGCGAATTATTTTTTTATAAGTACAGAAATGTGAACGATTCTTCAATTTTTAAATCTTGAAATAATCGTCCTTGAATCTCTGACATTTTCCTTTATAGAAATCTCATAGATACTGATATATCTTTTTCCTTAATCTCCAAATTTACATATTTAATATTTGAATTATTCATTGAAATTTTCGCACTCTGAAATTTCACTCGAATATTCCATATAGCAAAACTAATTACGTTCTGAATGGATCGCACGTCGTGCTTCTTCGCCTTTACAGCGGTACGATGATGTAAAGGAGCTCAGTAGTCGAACATTTTACACGCGACTGCGCAAGACGCACTCTCGAGATAACATAATATCTACCCTCTTGCACGGGCCATGTCACTGGATGCGCGTAAACACGTATGCGTTTCTATACGTGTACATAGTATATATCGCACGTTTTCTCTCTCAAGGAGACCAGAGGGAGGATCGTAATGCCAGGCGTTAATTTGCACTACGGCCTTAACGGTGGACTTAGAACATCGTAATTCACGAAATACGGTTGACAATAAATATACCACAATTAAGCGTTGCGTATTATGCTGTTCCTATCGTCGGTCGTGTTCGAGTTTATGCACATATAACGACGTAATATTACTTTTGATTAACCGGCTTCTTACTGAACTGCGGCGTCGCGAAATCAGGTCGCACTAACGCCCGCTTGCATCGGCCGGCTTGTGCATTAATATGAAGAGCATGTCACCTCAATTTCTTACTGCACGTGCCGCTGCTGCAAAACGATCGTACAGTTCTGAAGAATGCATCGCGTCATACATATTACAAACTAGTTTATTCGCTATTGTATTAAATTATACACAACATCTGACCAACCGCCATCCGTTGCGCAACGAGAAAAGAGTCCCGAATATCCCTTTTGCCACAAGCTGGCGAAAATCTATATACAGATATTTAATCTCTCTGTCTCTCTCTCTCTCTCTCTCTCTCTCTCTCTCTCTCTCTCTCTCTCTCTTTCTCTCTCTCTCTCTCTCTCTTTCTCTCTCTTTCAGGATATTATTTTTCCCTTTATTAATCTTTTATATGTATAAGGTAGTAAAAATATCATGTTGCTCAAAAATAATGAGCGTATATCGTCATGTCGATTATTAAATTGCACTCTCTGGCTTCTATAATATTACTTTTATATATAAATTATCTATAAATATTTAAAAATTTTGGCTCGTAACCCTTAATATTTATTTAAATTGTCTATTCATATTTTTTAACATCCTTACCTAAAATTTCCAAAGCAATCAAAATAACTGATTTGTAATGTTTGTTATTGTTCAAATTGTTCAATTGTTCAAAATAATTCTTCCTGCATTATTCTGAACATATTTTTTATTTTTATTCTGTATATATCTTTGATTTTTGTTGCAATATGTAAATGATTAAAATTATCAATATATCTTTCTCCATCTCATTTTTTAAAAAATACATATGTAGTAGATTTAAATAGTAGAAATTATTGGGTTGTCCGGAAAGTTCGTGCCGATTAACCTATATAATTTAATAAATGTATTATATATTAAAATTTAAATCTTCTGCATTTCAATTTTTCTTCAAAATCGAAGTACGAACTTTCCGGACAACCCAATAATTACTGGCATGAGAGGAAAGTGTTTGACATTTGTGACTATAAGTACATTATTAAAATAATTATGGTTAAGAACTCTATTTCATAGTTATTACTGTTACATTTATAATTGTTTTTGATCTCAACTGTATATTTTTGATATAAAAATATAAAATTTATAATTATTATCTCTTCACTTATTTATTATCTCTTCACTCATTTGTACAGTAAGAAAAAAAATTGCTGTTTCAAAAAATATTAGTTGATTCAACTAAATGTGGCAGTCACGGGCTGTCAAGCAAATATTTGTCAATTCAAACAAATAACATATTTTAAGTTACAATATTTTGTTAATCTAAATATATAAATATTTGAATTAAATTATGAACAAAATGTATTTCGTCAAGTTAACAATTTTTTTTTCATTTATAATAATTGTTATTATTAACATTATAGCAATAACAATTATAAAAATGGAGCTTCTAATCATGATTATTTCACCTTGCAATTATAGTTGTAAATACCAAGTACTTTTCCCTCGGTATAGTTCTAGTGTTAAAAAGTATTATATATATATATATATGTGTGCATGTTTAAATTTTGTAATTTTGTTTTATACACGACACACACACATACACTCTCCTTCTCTCAGTTATCTCTTTTAGTCTTTGATATATTTCTTATAAGAGATAAGTCATATGGATGAATTATCGATAGGGAGAATAATAAAATATGTCTTGAACAAAGATAATATAGGCCGCGCGGGTTTTCAGCGCAGAAGTTACGGATGAACTAGTTCCTCGTAGCTTCCCGAAATCAGGTCACCATGAGGATGGTTCCACGCCAAGGACGAACATATCGAAGTGATCAAATTGGTTGAACTCCATTTACTCCACCTTCAATTGAATTTGCAGGAGTTAAACGGCGAGAGCTATTTGAACTGTATTTACATATTTTAAACGTGTGACAATTCGAGATTCGAAAATCAAGTAACATTGAAAGAAACACGTTATCGTTTATCGAACAGATTAAAAAATGTTCCAATTTAAACATTGGAATTTTATTTTATCGTTATCGCAACATCGCTCGTTCTCCAATGAAAAAATCCAATTACCGAGTTTGTTACCGCGACGCGCGTCAAATTACAAGCTGTGTATAGATTCTTCGGAAAGTTTGCAGCAAATTTTTCCCCAAGTATAAACCTTCCAGGCTTTTTACATAATCTTCTCGTTCTCGATATTAAATATCTAGTTGAACTAAGCTTGCATCAAAGCTTCGCTTTAAAGTGACACGCGATTGAAGCTGCAAGGGAAAAGAGATTTTATTATTTATTCGCGGCTTTGAGAAATCCTCGTTCGCCTGAATTGTAATTTTCCGTCAAGCGTAATGATAAACCATCGACGCATTGACTTCGGAAACAACAGCGATTTGTCTTAGTTCAAATTCTACTGTCTGCGACTGAAAGGTTCGGCGCGAGATAGGTAAGTCTGGCGTATTCTACGTACTCGCGTCTACGTGACTCGTGCTCTTTCCGCCGCGGGGTTTATACACCTTAGCGTTGCCGTTGCAATGTACACGACTTACATCCGTGCGCTTTGGATGCATTCTCTCTGTTTCTTTCTTCTTACCTCCGCCCCTCTGCTTCCAGCCACGAAGACGAGGGAAGGTGTCGTGTTTTGCAACAGGGTGCTCTTCACAGCACAATGCTGACGGACTGCGAGGGCGGAGCGGAGCGAAGAAGACGAAATCAGCCAAAAGGAGGGTGGAAAGCACCGAAAAAGAGAGTATAGTTGCTGTGCATGATCCATGCCGGGGTGGATTCTGTGCTTGTGAAATAGTTGCTAATGCTTATCGATCTCAACCTCGGCTGTCTTTCTCCCACCATCGTGTCTCCCTTTCGCATTCGTCATTTTTCTGTACGCTCGTCTATCTTTTTCCATTCCGTATGCATGCGGAGCAATGGAAAGAAAGGATGAAAAGAAAGAAGAAGAAGAAAAGAAAGAAAGAGAAAGAGAGAGAAAAAAGATCATTTTCTCTTCTCTTTCCCACTTTTTCAATTTTTCCTCCACGAAATATTGTATATCTTCTTTTTTATTTTTATTCTTTATCTTATTTTGCGTGTGATTACATTCACTTTAGAACATATGATCTGAACGTACGGATATTATTAGAAAACTTGTTTGCTTTGCATTATTGAAAAGGAAAAAAAAGTGCGGAAAAAGAGGAAATATCTCAAACTACCCGGATCTTATTTCTATTCTTCGTACTACTATATCTCGGAGGAATTTGTTGTAGGAATCAATGTCGAGTGCATCGGCTAAGATAGCTCCGGAAATCTGATATGCAAATCCGCCGTTACCCGATAATACAAGAAATATCCTGCGGTGATGCTACAAGCCGTATAATAATGATCGATGTCTAAATAATTTATAGGCCGAGCTGAGCAGTTATACCAATCACTCTTTCCGGCATATTTATATGTTTTTTACAACGCTTCTCCTGTTTATCAATAATTATATCCGTTGTTTTCTCTCTTTGCATTTCTTTTGTTTTCACTATTTATTTTCAAAAATCAATCAATTTTGCCTAAAATTTCTCTATTTATCAATTATAAAGATTTTTATTTATAACTGTTGTATTAACTCTTCGGATGTTAATTGGCGATGTCTATATTAGATCCATTCAGTTATAAATCTCTTTAAAATATCTCTCGAAAATGTCGAACAATTGATTTTTTACATTTTGTTTTACATCTGGATTATTCTGATTAAAATATACTTACAATTAGTATTAATTTTTTTTTATAGTCATTTTAATTCCTTGAAATTAATTAACGCCTTTCAATTAACACAAATTAAATAGGCCTTATACTGTATAGTAACTGTGTTACAGATTTTGGCGTCAACTCCGAAGGATTAACTCGCGATTTACCGCGAGTGCAGAAAACTGTGTACCCCTTATCTCTCGTGTCTGCCCGAACTGAGCGTATTGTGTTGAGCTAAAGGAAATTTTATACGCCGTCAGCTGTGAAGGATTATTCAATTCATCATTGATATCGAACGCACGTATTCTAACGAAGAACAAAACAGAGTTTGAAGATAGAGACGCAACGTAAACAATTTCTACATACAGTTCAAGTATTATATGTGATCTTGACAAAGTGCATCTTTGAATATACTTGATTAAACAACATTGTAAACTTCGCATAATAATGTGAAAATACAATATCAGAATATTCATGGACTACAGCAAGATACATGGAAATTATATTGGTACATTGAAGGAAAGATGCGGATCTATTACGGATCAATTCTCTATTTTAATTATCAATTTTTGTTTGCCGAAGGCTCAAATTGAAGCTGTCTGGTTAGTTGATATTCACAATTTTAATTTTATATATCATTTAGTTAGTCAATACATATAACGTTAA
>NW_017259192.1:457863-490562 GCF_001594045.1 Atta colombica | reverse complement strand
TTGTTTGCCGACTCTCAACGCCTCTTTTAATTGTTAATTTGTTGTTGATGCTTATTTTAATTTTTTTATTATCCGTAATCTTGAAAATATGGCTTTCATACATTAAGAATGTATGTGTCACATTTTAAATCATTATCAAAAATATAAAAGATTGTCTTATTATTTCGAGTATCTAAAATTTACATAAGTCTTATATTACTCTCAAGAACATAATATTTTTCCTTTTTCCTTATTATCTTACCTTCTATCCGTTTTTATAGTATATCCCCGCATTTAATAGTACATATAAGTTTAAAATATCGAGTATTCAAATCGGTTGTGACATTCATATAATGCATGTACAATTAATTTGACAAATCAAACTGATCAGTAAGGTTTTCATTCATTTAAATTAAATTATTACGAGCGCGATTCATATTATTTTTATAAAGCTATATACAAAGCTACACAATATAACAATATATAAAAATACCGATATAATAAATAAACTTATTTAAATTAAGAAAACAGTCAAGTTCGTCATTATTATTATAAGAAAACAGTCACATCATCATTATTTCCTATCATTTTTTAAAAATAATTTATAATAATGTGGATGTACATTTTAATCTATACATTTTAATCTATATATATGATGTACTTTCTTTATTTTCTTTTATTGTATAATTTTAGTATGTCTTTTAGGATCTTCTTCCTACTCATTTTTGTCTTATAAAAATGTTTAAAGTATAAAAATGTTTAAGTATATGGAGTATTTATTTGGAATACGAAAATAACGTAACAATGAATAAACAAATAAAGCAAATATTGAACAGACCACAACATCGTCATTTATTTAGGATATGATACGTCAAAGATACTCGAAGCATCGAGTGACTTGTCGCTCGGTACGGCTGACTCGCGATTTATAGATCCGAATTCAATCTCATCCGCATTCACATTATGCGTTTTTCGTTTAAAGAACCGAAATGACTCTATATACTGGTGTATATCGAATTATATAGTATTTGCCTATGATATTTGTGGTAATTAAAGGTGTCTTTTAAGAAATATCCCAGAAATCAAAATTACTGTGTTTCTTCGTGATATATGTGGTGCTTAAAGGTATTTTTAATTAAGACACCTTTAATCACCACAATCACTTATGTCATGCAAACACATTGTAATTTTGATTTTTGGAATATTTGGTGGAAGCACACATATATTGTATTCACCTACAATTATTATATTTAATATATATTTATTTTCTTTTTTAAATAGGTTTTTTTTTAGGGGTTTTACTGCTTTTTGTAAAGTTTTGAAAATGTAATAATGTAGAATTAAAATCTTCTAAAAATTAATATTGTTTATTTCTAAAATTGTTATTTTGTAAATTTATATTTATTTAATATTAATTTTATATATATTTCATATTGCATTAATTTAATTCATATATCGATAATTTAATTATTAAGATAATTTAATTAATTATTTAGATTTGTTCTAAGAAAAATATATATATTGGGTTATCCGGAAAATTCGTGCTAACTAACCTATATAATTTAATGTATATTAAAATTTAAATTTTCTGCGTTTCAATTTTCCTTCAACATCGGCACGAACTTTTCGGACAACCCAATATTTCGAGGCCTTGTATATATATCTCGACTTTTAAATCATTTACGGATGTCCATTTTGTATCTTTAGCTCAGAATAAATTTGTATAATATCCTTTGTTTATATTTTTACCATGATAAAGAATTGCACTGTTAACTTTATATTATCATCAATACAAATTTTTGAGGGTATGGATTTTAATATTAAGATTTGTAATCTTTTTCTCTCGCGCACCTTTTTTCATTCTTTTCTTGTTTTCATTTTTTCTCTTTTACACTCTTGTTTTTTCTTTTGTGCTCTCTTTCTCTCTCTCTCTCTCTCTCTCTCTCTCTTTCTCTCTCACCCTCTTCCTGTTTGCCTGTCTCATGTACATAATTACATCCGTATGCGCATTAAGATTCACTTTCGTTGCTAATTTTATTTTAATTTTATATTAAAATTTTGTATTAAAATTAAAATTGTAAAGGCATTGTGAAAATAGACAAAACGCTTTATATGTATGTGTTACACCTAAAAAATTTGAAAAGCTGGAATGATCTCATTTCGAGATACGATTTCCACATCACGGTATAGGCTGCATCGATTTTATTCCGACTGGTTGCAATGGAAAGATACCGATCACATTATATAATAAAAGTATTTTTAGATTTTTACGGTTTTAGTTTCTGATAGTTTTTGATAATTTTAATCTAAAGTTTGTTGATGTTAAAACTCTAGATAAAGCTAGTAGTAGCGTAGTAAATTTGGCAACGGCACAAACAATTTAGTATACTTTAAAAAATATCGGATGAATTTAATACCATGTTATTTAATACTATATATAATTTTTAACATATTAACATATTAATAAGTACAATTTTTTTATTGATTAAAAGTTATTTAATTTTTTGTTTGTCTTAATTTTTATGTAAAATCGCGTATTATGGTATTATTTATAAAGATAGTACTTATTTTCAAAAACAAGAAGGAAGTAGCATTACGAATTAAATTATATTTTTTTATATACTTCTATTAATAAAATTCTAATAAATGTTCATGCAAAAGTTCATTTGAATTCATTTATTCGTTTAAAAGTTATTTATCTAAAACTGCAAGAAAATATGATCATTGTACTGCATAAATCGAATTATTTGTTGTTTTTACGATTAATTTCAGGGCGTATTCATAACCAAAATTTTTTGGTTGATATTGACTTTCTAGCTAGTACTTTTAGCTGATATTGTATAACCAAAATCTTAAAGAAAACGTATATATTATACGTACATTGAAAAATTCAATTTAAATAAAAATCAGTAATTTCAATAAAAGTCTAGAAATTCATATTGATTCAAAAGTTTATGCAGTTTATGTTATGTCATAAATAGATTTATATATACACTTTGCATTGCGAAAGAAAACAGAATTATTCGAAGCATTTATTGCATTAAAAAATTTTGTTCACTTGCACTTTATAATATTTTTCGATAATACTGTCGACATGTTGGTACAGTCTATATTTATCACAATCTATATACCCTATGCCCTTCGCCTCTGTTCAAGAAGCGTACTTTAACAAGCGATTACGGTAAACTTGAAGTGTGCTGTCAGCTTGATAGCGTACTAGTAGATTATTCAATAATATCGGATATACGTCTGTTTAACTAAGAGCGAAGTGGAGTATGATGATAAATATGCCACATTGGCTTTCGACGTTGAGACACGCGCTCTCCCCATTTATTTTCACATTGAGGCGAATTTACCGTCTCCAGTTTCGCGATCGTACTTCCTTAAGTCGATACACTGTATATTGTACGTTCGTGAAAAATGATTCGTACGTTATACATATATTTCTGAGGGCACTGCACCTTCGCATTTAAATCACTCGTCTGAGTCTCAAGTCGGAATCGTACGAATAGCTTGATTAATCGTTTGGGAATCAAGCAAATGCGCGGTTCTGACGTCTATGCCTTTATGCTGTGAGCTACGTGGATAGCAACCTTTCGATACATGAAACCATGCCGAGATATTTTTAGGGACTATGATATTTAGATTATAGTCTTTGTAACCCGTTGATAGCGTGTTTTATTTAGCCCTCAGGCGCAGTGATGTCATATTTCAGTCTTCCCTTTATATGGATATTTGTGCTTTTCAGCCTTTACTCATGAAATATTTTATATGATGTAAATTAAATTTCTCCTAATTAATAATTAACACTTTGACTGTCAAGTTAATCTTGCAAATCTTCACTCATGAATAAAATAATATATCTTTTTGTGATTGAAACAGACATGAGAAAAATAAAAAATTAATAATTCTATTTTTGATATAAATGTAGTACATTATATTTATATCTTATCGTTTTTAATATTTTAATATAATTTATATTTATATTGTGTTTTTTATATTGTCTAAATATTTATATATATTATTTTTCTATATTGTTTTAATATTTAAGCCTTTCGGATTTGACATCAAAATCTGTAATCATTTATTAACTCATTTAATTTATGTTAATTAAAAATTTTAATTAATTTCAAGGAACCAAAATTAATACTGAGTATATTTTAATAAGAATAATTAAAATTTGCAGATGTAAAATAAAGGAAACTGAATTTGACTTTTTGACAAAGTGATTTATAATTGAGTAACTCCAACGGACTTCGTTAGTGGTTCCGGAGAGAGTTAGATACTTAATAAAATCATTCTTAATCAGAAAAAGGGAGAGAGAGAGATAGAGAGAGAGAGAGAAAAAGATAAAAATAAAATCTACAAATGGGAGACGAGACTTGTGAAAACTCACACATCATTTAGATATAGTAATCGAAATTAAAGAGCATTTTTTTGCAAAAACACAGTATAACACAATGAATCATTACATCCTGTTGTTGTTCGCTAACTTGAATAAGGATGAAATAACATTCACTTTGTTATACATAAGGACTGCACACAATGGAAGAAATATTAGCAAAAAAAAATAAATATTAAGATTTCAACCTATAAGAAATCAATTATATAAGGATATGCGATTTTTGACGGATTGAAATCTTAATACTTATTTCTATTCCTAATATTTTCCATGGTGCGCAGGGCACTTACACTGTGTCTGCTGGAAATCGCCCAAAGTATGAATACTGAAAATCTAATTTAATTCTTAATTCTTTTATTGATATTTTTTGCATCTTTTATTCCCCGTTCTTATTATTATCTCCAGAATCATATTGTCTTAGTTAAGACGTGGAACCCATTTTCGGGCGTGGTAGAAAGTAGACCTAACCACCGAAAAAAAACCCATGCGTTTTACAGACAACGTGACCAGCGGGGTTTATTCCCGCGGCGCAACATAGAATAGAGAATGCTGGGATGGCGCTTTAAATCCTCCGGAGGCAGCAACATCCTTCCGGTGAAACAGGTCGACAATAAAAATCCGGCGCACCGAATGTAAAACCGGGTGAGATCGTCGGAGCTCGAAAAAAGCGTAACCCTCCGTCTCTCTTTCTCTTTTCCTTTCGCGACGTATCTCGCCTTTCCCTTCTTTCTCCAAAAGTGAAATTTACACGATTCGCTCCTGATGATCATCCCGAGCGAATTATGCGCGAACGAATTCGTTGCATGAAACGAATTCTCGTTTCAGGCACATTGTTGGGAACGAATTTACCCAATGCAGATATTCTACCGCGATATTAGCACTGCTAGAGATATAGTTTAAACATTGCAAAATGAAGATATATGAGATAGATTATGAGATAGATTATATGAAATCCACGTACTGTATAATAATTGCATTAGTATAAATAATTGCATTAATTGCTGCGTATATAACGTATTATACTTTATATATAACCTACATAAATCTTATTATGACCTTAAGCGTGAGGCAAAGCTCTTTCATACTCATTGCATAAGATTATTATTACATAAGGTCAAACGAAGTGAATATAGAAGATGTCTTCACCGGCCTTTCTCTCTCACAGATTGTTCCGAGATTTATTTAGGATACATATTGTTAAATTTATAACGTCAAATTATTTTAATTTAATTTAACACTGCTTCTATTCAACATATCTCGTTTAGTTAAAACAAACAGAGTTAAACAATTAAATTCTAGGAAATGTATTAAATTTAATTTATTATTTATTAAGTGCATATATTAAGTCCATTAATGTGGATGTTGTTTATGTTGAAATTACCACAGAAATAGAGTGTTTTACATTTTGACATACATGGACATTGAAATATATTATTTAACTTAAAGTTTTTGGGTTATCATTACTTTTTTGGTGAACAGTGTAGAAATCTATCGGGAAAATGAAAGAATCTTTTATCATCAATACGAGTATATGAGTAGTTGAAGGATTTCCCATAAATTAAAATCAAATAATCTATTTTTTTTTTAATTGGATTATTTTGCCAAATTGTTTTTTATCAGCAACGTCATCATGAACAATTTTATTCTAATAAAAAAAAAAAGTTTAAACCTACTGATCTGTTTAAATTTACTATACGATTGTATTTTTTGGGTCAATATTAAAAGACTTTAAAAAAATTTTTAACTTTAGAAAAAAGATCTTAAATTAATAAACAGTCATCAAATATCAGAGAACAAAGTTAGTAGAATTAATATTTGCAAAGAAAATTTTTGTTGAGAGTAATTTGTACAACTTTGTAAATAAAAATGAAAAAATTTTATTGTTTTATACTTTAAATAATATTTTCTAAATAATATTTTCTTCTTCACTTTTATAATTAGTAACATTTTAAAAAAAGATAAATATAAAATGGAATAAAAATATAGGTAAATTTCCATAAGAATAAAAAAAATCTAGAGGTTTTATTTCTATTTAAGTGAGTACTCAAAATATTAATCGAAATCTTTGTTCTTACATTTCTTATATGTCCGGAGAAAAATTACTATATTTATACACAATGGACTATTTAAAGATGATAAAGGTTTTTGTTTCCTGAAAATTTAACTTTTTAGACTTATTTGAATTCTGTAAAAAAAAAACACTTCAATTATTATTATAACACATGACATAAAACATGTTAAATCAAAAAATTCGTAAACCAAGAAATTCGACAGAGTATAGTGAACGAAATTCCACCATCGCGCAATGATTTTGTAATTGTCTCTTTCGAATGTATTGCTTATGCGATCCATTCTCGGATCTCTCTGGCACAATGGCGAGCCGTGCAAATTCGGCATAAGTTATCATTTTGTAAAACGCAGCCGTTCTTTCCCACTATACTATCGTTGACTTTCGCCAGCAAATTTCACGCGCGCAATATATGAAAAGTACGAGAGGATGCAGTCGATAAAATTCTGCTGTCGTTGCCGATTTGTCCGTCCCATAAAATCCTACAAAATGAAACGAATGGATTCGCGACTTATCCATGTATCGATAGTATTTGACATATTCCCGAGCTTCAAACTACAGTCTCGATTACAGCTGTAATTGAAACTGTCGCTAACTAATGGCAATTATACTGTATTTATTAATAGTACAACTTGATTTATTAATAGTACTTCTGCTTGATTTATAAAAATACAAATTGAATCAAGGTCCTACAATAAGGCCTTTGGCAGGTTATCCCTGTAAAATCAAGTCTTAATACAGAATCCTGATAGATGCCATATCAGGCACGTAACGCAATTTCTGGTAGGGATCTGAATAGGTATATAATATGATAAGAATTTGATCTTTCAGCCCTCAGATTACAATCGAAAAATTGCGTTCCTGATATATGCAATCCTCTATCAGGATATTCTTATCAAGATCTGACTATATACATTAGGGATAACCGGCTGGGAGTCTTAATTGCATCCTGATTCAATTTATGCTCGGAAAAATTCGTCGTCGAATACCTCCGTCGAATACCAGCCGTTCGAGATTAAATTAATTCTTCCGCGACTGAGATTGCGAATCTCAGTTTGTAAACTTTATTTAACACCCGTCGTTCCGAATGGAGAAAAGAACTTTATCGAATTGGAGTTGACGGGACTCGGTTGACGACAAATCGTGCCTAATCATGCAAGTAGGAACAACCATTGTGTACCGCGTTAACGCGATTTCATCCACCAAACCCGTTCTGCCGTTGTACCGGAAGCAAGAAACCTGCTAAGTCAATTTCAGCGAATAGAGGATTCTGATCGAGTTTAATCGCGCGCGTGCCGACAACCGTAACGTACCGGCTTTCAGTAGACAAAACATCTCTCTGTTCCAGGTAAACAGGCTTAGATCTAATTGCGCCCCTCCACGCTACGTTGTACATACGTCCGACTGTAAATGCGCAACTTTAATCGTATCATCTCCTTATGCAACAGGGCGAAATCCTGCAAACGAGATGCGCGAGTAGAAACGTTGAGTGCGGGAAAGAAAGAAAGAAAAAAAAGAGCTCGTCAAAGGGAATCCTCTTAACGAGCCGCACTTGGCCAGCCGGTCGGCAAACTCGGGAATAACGAGACTCTATATTTTGCTGCATTTCAGTGCAACGTCATTGTAACGCGCGTGAACTTATAATTTAGCGAAGCCGAATAACCAAGATTACATAAGTCTTTTGATGCAGGGACTGAGAGACTAGTGTGGAAGAAAAATGATTTTTTAGAAGAAAATTTCGTTTTATTAATTATAAAACTTTTTTAGTAAGTTTACACTACGAAACGTGTCGTACCTACTAGTCGCAAAAAATTTTATTTCGTCCCTGATGTCGCAATTTAGAAAATCCATGCTAGTCATAAACGGCACTGTCACGTTTAATATGGATTTATATATTTCATGTATGAAACTGTCAGAGAAAGCAACTATCATAATTAGAAGAGGAATAAATATTTATAATTAGAGAGGGAATTAGCAGAATTGTTACATTAACTTTTCATATCCATGTCGCTTTGTCGAGTTGGTATAATAATACGAAGATAAATAGATTAAGAAGAATCAATTACAGTACACTGAGAAAAAAATTTTTAGTATTTGTAATTATAATTGCATGATAAAACATTATAATTTTATAATCGTTTTTTGGATTACTTACAAAGAAAGGACTCAGTTATTATATCAAATTGCATTTCATGTTACAAAAGTTTAATAATTTAAATATTCAAATTTATTTTCTGAAAAACTTTATTTTTTAAGTTATAGCAAATGAGTAATATATTTTTTTGGTATATAGAATACAATTATAGAATATGGTATATAAATACAATTATTGTTACTACATTATAGTAATATAAAAATAAAGCTCCTAATCATAATTATTTTATATTTTTATTGCAATTATAATCGCAAGTACCAAAAAACTTTTCTCTCGATGTAATTCGAATGCGGATTTAATAGAATTTCAATTTTTACTTATTTACTTCGTTTCTACGGAGCAGGATAATAAATCTAGGCAGACGTGAATTGTAAAAAGTCTCGTAACAAATGCGACAGGGCTATCTTCTTCGGAAAGAGTATTCTATTTAGACAGCCGAATTAAGAGCGACGCGCAGGGAATGAACGCGAGGAGTAATCCGGACGGATAGCTCCGTCGAGAACAGTAAAGCGCACAAAGGAGGTGAATTAGTCGACATAGCCTAAGGCATCTAATTAACGCGCCACGTTACTATGGTTCCTCCATGTTCTTTCCTCCTTCGTCCTTCTCTGAAAACTACTAGCGCGATGCGTCGACGCTCTTCCGGCGCCGGAACTCCTTCGACGCCGGCGGAAGAAACGGAATGCATCCGAGTCACGCGTGATTCACAAAGCATGCACGCACGCAGACTCGAAACAAAGTAGCCGGTATTGTCGAGGAAAATTGCCTCTGCAATGTTCAGTAGTCCCTTTCTGCCTGGCGTACCCATGCGGATACATATACCTCATCCGCTCTCGACGATTCCTCAGAGGACGCTTTCGGAGGAGGGAATTCGTTTATTCTCGAATTCTCAATTGCTTACCGAGGAATGTTATCTGACGTTGACATTCAAATGTAAAGAAGAGCTATCCTATGATGGTCGGAATAAGATTTTTCAAACGTGGCGGATATATGTGAATGTGATTGATGATCACATTGCCAATCAAGGCTGCCGATCAATGTCGAATCGTAATGCTAATTATGTTCTGTTGATGCAAATGATTCCTATAAATAAATATCGAAGAATTACACATATCATTGTTATATTAACACATAATTATATTAATTTATTATTCATATAATATTATTTTGGAATTTCAAACATATGCCTTTCTTGAAGAGAAAAAAGAATTTACTATTTATGCTCTGTTGATGCGAATAATTTTGATGAACCAGTAGAGTTATTGAAAAATACAGATCGTCTCGTTATGTAATATTATTCAGTAGTGTTACGTGTTTCCGAATTTCAAACATCCACGGTAAGAAACATATATTTTGTTTGATTTGCATGGATAAAAAACAAATACGAATACATATTGTGGATCCACTTAAGTGTTTGTTAAAATTTTATGTTAAATTAGTATACATTTTAGAGTCAAACCAATAACAATTTATAAATAGACAAATAGTATAAAAATAATGTGATTTAAAATGTAAATTTTAAAATGCATGAATAATATATAAAATATATATTAATTTAACGTATCACAAATGACAGTTTTATTGAAAAAATATGCCTCCGTAGTTTGCTCACGAATTCTTTCGGTTATCTTTATTTTACCTTTTTTGTATTAATACTATTTGATACTTTTAATATTTGTGTTATCGTCTAATATATTCATCTTGCATTAAATTAACAAAAATTTGAATGGGCATTGAAACAGGTTAAATTATTTAGCACAATTTTCCAACTGTATAGGCCGATCTTAAAGAGAAAAAAAGCATTTTTTTAATTAATTAAATTTGGAATTTCAAATATGTGCCTATCTTAAAGGGAAAAAAGAATTTGCTAATTACGTTCCGCCGATGTGAATAATTTTTGAGGACTAGTGGAGTCGAATTGTGTAGATCGTTGTTTTACAGGATATATATGAGAAATCTCCGATATTTTTAAATAATGCGAAATAAACGTAAAAAAAGACTATTTCTGCTTATTTTTATTGTAAAGAACAGCTAAAAAAATATCTTACAAAAATTGCTGAGCTTTGATAAGAATACAAATGGCCGCCATTTCTGTTTCTTCTCGAACGTACTCTTGTCTTCATATTTTACTAAAAAAAAGTTATTAAGTAAAAATGTTTCAATGTTGTAAAATAATAAAATATTAATTTTAAAAAACATCGATTAAATATTTCGCAAAAAGATTCATAATTTTTTTATTTATGATTTTGTCCTATATGAAGTAAATGTTTTTCACACTTTTATTTTTTATAAATAAAACGATTTTTTTATAAAATTTTTTAATAAAATATTTAATTTCAAATATTAGTGAAAATCTTTTAAATCTATATCATTCCGGTCCAAATGACCCAAGCTAGATTTTTCAAGCGTTCTGTTTGAACATTCAATGTAAATGAAATATCGCCGTCGACTAAGTATTAAAGGAAGGTTCAAAGTGAATTCAAAATCCCAGCGCTAACCGTACAGAAATGCCAATTGATTAAAACTTTTTTTCGAGCAAAGACCCAACTAAAAGACTACTGATGTAGTTGAGGATTAAAACTTAAAGTGCTCATGTAAAAGTTTGATAATTTTTTGTAAGAAACTTTATTAATTGTTTTAAAAAAATATCTAGAAAAATGTATGTATATTTTTTTTTTATTTTGCGTCATTTAAAAATATTGATAGTTTATTCTTGTGAATCTTTTTGTTATCTGTATAATATAATATTAATATTCATTCATCTCGAGTTATTTTGGAATTTCGAACATATCTATCTCTCGAAGGAAGAAAAAGATTTACAAATTTTTCTTTGTAAAGAAAAAATAATTTTTGTTCGATGTATCTCTTATTGTATTTTTCTGAAAGACAATTTGGTATATTCGTCTGATATGAATCAACTTTTATTATATAAGTCCTCCGACACAAGTCGTTTCCCGAAGAAATGTCAGCGGTAAACGTTACTTTCGCCTGGGTGAAATTCGAACGCGTTATTCTCTCGACGGTCCAAACTACGTAGAAGAGAAAGAGTCGGTTAACCGCCTTTAATCTAAAATGCTGGACGTTCAAAGAGCATTACGAGGCCGCCATCCGTCGCAGTAGATGAGGAACGAGGATGTTCGATGAAGCTTTTAAGGATCTTATTTCGAATTGATGCGCGCGTGGATACGACTCATTCGGCTCATTTACGAAGAACAATGCCGTTAATTCTGTGTATCGTCAGTACGTACACGATAAATTGCTACTTTGACCCAGCAATAATTAACGTTTCGCGATATCCTAATATAACAATGTGCCCTTCTATGATATAAAGCGAGGATAAAGAACAAGGGCTACGCCAAATAAAACTGCATGAAATTGCATGTTGTTTTTTTTTTTTTAGGAAGATCTTTCAAAACTTTATCTGGAATCATATGAAAAAATAATTAACGCGAAATAAGCGTAATTCATCAAAAGTTCATCGAAATTTTTAGACGATGTTCACTAAAGTTTTAGAGGAGTCCTCGTACCGACATCTGTGACGTTGTGATTCAAACTGATACAGCGGACTATGTTATCTCCGAAAATCCAAACGCATCTTGCAAATCCGCTATTTTGAATTCAAGCCATGTAATGCTAATAGCATATTTGCATAATTAAACTATGGAAAAATATGCTATTCACTTGCAGCGGATATTATAAATTTATTACATGGTGGACCGCCACGATAACATGGCTTTGTCGATAACGAATGCATTATCCTCGATTTTTGCTACTAATAAATATTTATGCGTCAAAGATTCGTTGAGATAATCACTGCGTTAAAATCATTTGATCTAGAAAAAAAATGAAAACTTGTTTTTATAATAACAATATATTTCATCATCGTTATGTTATAAACATCTTGGATCAATATATATTGATGTGTGAATTTATGAATAATTCGAGTTACTTAATTGAATTAAATTCTCCTTCTTTAGAAAATTTGATTGGATTTTGAGCTTCAAAATGTTTATTAAATGTTTTGGCAATTGAATTATAAACATAGATTTTATTTAAAGTAAAATTCATGTGCATCAATAAAATAATGATAATTCTAATATACGTACTAATACATAGAACGTGTCCACAATCAATGTGATACACATACAAGATTCTCGGCTATGCACGATGTGAATAAAAATTCTCTTGTAAAATGTCCGTGTTATAATATGTATATATTTACAATTGCATAGGCACTCTTCACGCATCGATACGTGTGTATTATATACAACCTATATAAGTTCTTATGTACATAGCGATTTAACAATTATTAGAGAATTAGAAATATATCATTCAAATATATCATGATCCATAAAATATATATTAAGTACACAACAGGGAATGTTTAAAACTTGAACGCGCTATACATATTCGAGATTCCTCCTTATCATCATATATAATAATGAAACAAATATCTTCGGTTAAATATCGTGCGTGATATTTAATCACTTGATAATCAAGGAATATACAAATGCCATAAAAATCTATATATTTAGAGAAATATGAAACCTATATGTAAATAGCAGAGATGGGTTATTCAATATTGAAATAGAAAATGCAAAATAGTAATCTTTCCATTTAAAAATACAAAATGGATTTTAGATACTTATTTAAAATAGAAAATAGAAAATAGATTTTTAAATGTCTATTTTCAAATTTTCATTAAAAATGGTTTTTTTAAAATATTTACATTTTTATATTTACTTTTAAATATCTATCTTATATTTTATCTTTATATTTTAATTTTTATTCTTAACATTTTTTACTGTTACAATTTTTTATTTAATGTTAAACTTTTTATTTAATGAAACGTGATTCCTTCTTTAAAAAACTTATTCTTTTGAAGGAACTACGTTTTATTGCTAAAAATCTTTTGTAAAATAAAATGAAAAAATATACAAATAGATTTTGCATTTTATATTTTCATTTTTAATGCATTTATTTCAAATAATGCCCATCTCTAGTAAATAGATATAGAATCTATGTAATCACTGGAACGACTAAAGATTGTGCACTTTCTTCTTCCTGTCTTCAGCATATTGTCATCAACAGTCATGTTTACTAGGAGTTGTATACAAGTTTCGATTATCAATTATTTGGCAACGCATGATCTGTCAGGATATATACGAAACTTTGCTACTCCTGTGCTATCCTCCATTGGACCCACTTGCTAACTTCTCGGGCAAACACTTTGTAATCGTCGGTTCGATTAGTTTCCACACTTCAGCCAACTGTAAACAAACATTTGCATCAGCAATTTCCATCGCAAATCCGATGATGTATGCGTGTGTGTTCTAGCACTAAAGATATTTGCTTAGCATAGTATGTAGTAGTATAGTATGTAGTAGAAAACAATATAACGCAATAAACAGAATAGAGATGTATTATATTACAGAGATAAAAAGAAAATACAAAAGAAAACTTCGTAAATATCAAAGAATATTGTGCAACAACTCACCGAGACCTCTTTGTTCGTTTGCGTTCGTTTGCAAAATGAACACGTTCGTTAATCAACAAATAATATAATATTTATTTGCTACAACGACATAATTAAAAAAATTGTCATTTCGAATTGCTTGCAGAAAAAGAATGAAAGCATAAAGAAACACTTCGATTCCTTTATAATTAGTTATTACACAAAATTGCATTTCAACAGCATTAAAAATTTTAATGAAAAATTTTTAAATATTTTAAACTTATTTTTTGAAAAATTAGTTTACTGAGTTATGTCGTTGTTATATAAATGCGATAATATTATAAAATAATATACACTCAACAAAATTATCGCAACAGAAAAATTTATATCAAAATTTTACTGGGATATGGTTAAAAACATTATAATTATAAGTACCATTACAGTACTTATAATAATAATAGTACTTACTCTAAATTTATTCCAGTTATAGAGTGTATCAAATTATGCAATTTTTTGGAGACATAACACATTCTCATTTTTGAAAATATGACAAGAAGAGGAAGAATAAATAAAAAAATCTACAAAAAAATTCCTTAAAATACTGCAGACTTTATTATTGTTTAGAAAAATGTTCAAATACGACAATTTTTCACGGATGCTTTCACGTTATGCTTATACTTTACGAAATTTGGATATATTTTCCGTGTTGTTCTGCGATAATTTTGTTGACAAGTGTAATAATCTGAGGTACCGAGGACTGGCGATATTTACCTCAGAATGCCCGCGGATCTGCACACTCACGAGACTCTGCAGCACGGTGGCAAGTATCTCTAGGTGCGCATGAACGAGTTGAGTCTCCATGTGCAGACAGAGCAGCGAAAAACAATTCCTCAGCTCGACATTGGCAATTACGGATTCCTGGGAGACCATCTTGTTTTCGAGGTACTCAACAGTGTCGGCCTATAAATATACGACAAAATCGCACTCTTCATGAAATGAACATGCATCGCGCGTTCGTTAACTATGACAGATTGCGTAAGACTGCAGGAAGTTACATTTATATTCTTTACAATGATGAATCTCTGCGATTTCACAGATTATATTGCCTCGAACTCGACGAATAATTATACAATTGCGATAATGCGATTGCTGGTTAAAATTACCGCGCCGATTATAATCCGTGAACATGGTTTACTGTTTAATAAATCTTAAGTAGACACGTACATCGGTACCGCGAATAACGCCTTGCATCTGTCGCTTCTTGAGAGATAGCATCGTAGACAGAGCGCGTTGATGATCAGCGCTAACGCCTCGCTCATGTCTCTCACACAACATCCTGTGTGCGACTAAAATGTCAAGCAGGAGATTAAGTCTCTCACAGACCATAGTCTCCTCTCTAACCGCTTGCTGGAGTGCTCTGGTTGACAGCAGGTTGAACTCTCTAAAATTTAACATTGATTCTACAGTTAAAAGCAATCACAGAAGCTTAAAAATTAAGTTCTCTCTCTAAAATATGTAAATAATCCAAAAATGAAGGGAACGATGTATGGTGTATGGTGAAAATTTTTCGCTTCGGCAGAATTTTTACACAAATTGAATTACAAAAATACCAAGGAAGTCTATGTCTTTTCTTAGAATTTGTCATATATGTATATAAATTTTGAAATATTCTATGTAAATTCTAGAAAAGCCTATTCTCGATTTCTTCTGCAAAATGTCTCAATTAAAAAATCTAAGAAATTTTCTAAAAGGTTATAAAATTATTCAAAAATTCTGAAAAAGATTTTCACCATAGATCATGTATTGTGCAATAGAAACGTGAAATCTCAAGCATCTTCGTTATCGAAATCTAATTCTTATAACGAAAAAATACGATTACATTACAAAGATAACATGAAATCTAAATCGCACTTTTCTTATCGGTATCGGACTCTTACTTTGAAATTACGTGAAAACCCTTCTTCATGTCTTGCCAAAGACTGGAACCACCGGTGACCCAAGTACCAGTGCCGTGTTGTTCCGCAGCTAGAGTGCTCAACTGATTGCCCAGCTCGGCCATGTCCACCGCATAATTGTGCGACCTGATCGCCAAACTATCGGCGATATGTTTCAGCCGGGAAATCCCGAGGAGTATCATGCGTATCTGATCACGGCTATTCGCGAACTCGGTCAACGTTTCGGGCGGCATCAACTCTTTCGCTCTCGACGACAGCTCGGACGTGGCAAATTCGTCTGGCACGCGCCTGAACACATCACGGATCTTGTGCTGCGTCTCGTCACCGGTGTACGTGAAAAAGAACTGCACAATCGGATCCTCGCTCACCACCGGGTGACGAGCGATCAGCGTGAGAAACCGCAAGAGAGAACGCCGTCTTTCTTCGAGAAATTGTGAATCCGCTGCAACGGGGGGTGAAATAAAAAAAAAACGGGTTCTTTGAGAATATTTCCTGTTATCAATCGTAGCATTGCGATTATTTATATATATATAGATTCCTATATAGGAAGAAAGACTACTCTCTAAAATTTTTAGAATAAATTTCACTCTAAAAAGTGAAATCTTACTCTTAAAAATTGAAAAATAAGCCATTTTTTTTTCAAGACTAGCTCAATTTTCACTCTTAAAATGAGATTCACTTTAAAGAATTTAAAGAGTAAAATGTGCAAAATATTAAATACAATTCAGTAAATACTGACTCCAATAAAAAACGTCCAGTAAATAATAACGTAACATAATATTAATGTTATAATTTCACATTCAACAATATAATTGCAATATAATACATATTTTACGTAATAGTTACATTGCTGAGTATGAAATTATAACGTCGATATTATTTTGTAAGAGATCTGAAAATAATTTTGTCAGATAATCAAAGTAATTATATAAAACGATGAAGCTAATTGCTAGAATATCAAAATTTTTTGCAACATCACTCATAATACTCATTATGCTCGAATATCTTATGTAATTATTTTAATAATCCAACTAAATTATTTTCAGATACCAGTTTTTTTAAGATACTTCAGCAAAATTGTTCTTTTCTTCATAATTACAAAATTATGTAATTTTTATCGAATTTATATTCAATTATGTATAAGCACGAGTATTCACCTCCGACGATTTTCTTCGGTGGTAACTTCGGGATCAATCTGTAGGGAAACCGAGGCAGGAGAAGATCATATAATGACACAAAATCATTGTAACGCCTGTAGACCACAGAATTGAACCTCTAAAAAAAAACATGAAATCAAACCGCGTGAGCTCACGTTCTTCGTCACGGCGTAATTCTCTTATTCGCCACGATAGAATCCAGATAAAGTTTTATTAAAGCAATCTAAATAATAGCACTCCTTTTATGTCTCTGCGGACGGAAATGTGAGCGCCGGTAATACCTTGCTGGTGACTTGATACTCCACGTGCTTGAGGAAGATGCCCTTCTTCTCGGGAACGAGGTTAACCTCGATAGTGTCCAGATTACAGATGTCCGAATATGTGTGATTCAGCTTTGCGGGATTGCCTCGGTATAGTCTCTGTGCCAGAAGCGTCACTTCCGACAGATCTCCCAGAGCAGGGACGGGTAATTCTGCGAATAAGATTCTCTCAAGCGAACGATGCGATTTTCTGACTATCACCGACTGGCCGTATTTAACAGAGACGAAAGTTGCTCAATTACTTAGTAGCAATAGAATTTGATTGATACACATTAAGTTCAACGAATTAAGCTCCTCTCAAGTATGACAAGGTGACCGAACGTTCCTGAGCTTCGAGATATATGTTCTCTTTTTCGCTCTCTCATGCTCTTCTTTAATCTCTCATCGCGTATTTTCAAATCTTTAATTTTATATTCATAATCCACGATTAAATACACAAATGGAATATGTTTCACTTTATCTATCTACAATTTAAATAAAATTTATTAAAAGAGATTTAATTAAGTAAAAATTTAATATATAAAAAATCGTAAATCATTCTTTTGGAAATATTTATTTCGTCTCATAACAAATATCGTTATTTCTCTCGTTTTAATTATAAATTAGCTATATAATAAATAATATTAATAGTATTAAAAGTTAATTTAATTAAATAACAATATAATAAAGTCTGTTTAATAAAACAGATTAAAAAGCATACTTTTTCAGGAATATTTATTTCGCTTCGTCAATATTTTTGTTCCTCTCATTTTAATTGTGCTCTTTTTGCAAAAGTAAAATTTATTAAAGCATGATTTAATTAAGCAAAAATTTAATATATAAAACGGATCAAAAAGCATAATTTCTTTTTTTCAAAAGAATTTATTTTATCTTTATCTCATAAATATATCTTGATTTCTCTCATTTTAATTCTTGCATTTTGCTTCTTTTTCTTATTACTGCAAGTGTCCTAATATTTTTTCATTGTTTTATTCTTATCGCATGTGAATAAATGTAAAACGGTACTAGATCCAGTAATTCAATAATTCCTTCATTTTTTTGATCCCGCCTAATCAGATCTATCTATTTTCGCGATGCTAACAGATAAAGTCAAAATTACAGTAATAAATTGAACATTCATTTAAGAAAGAAAGAAGAGCGTATCTTCTCTTTTCGTATTCTTTCCGACGTGTTCTATTTTGATTTTATGAGACGAACGAGATCTCGCGGTATTGTAGTTCCTATACCTTGGCAAATAATCATCGTCGTCGTAACCTCGATAACGAAGGAGTCTTCTGACTCCGTGAGCTGACATACCTTGGCTGTATATAGCCAGGCTTATTACGTTCCCACAGTTTTACCATTCACGACTTGACTTTCATAAAGCCGCCTTCGTTCCGTGCATTTATAATTCACTGCTGTATAATAAAAGTGTCATATTGCTCGATTTTAAAACAAGAACAGATCACAAAATTGGTTCTTATATTTTCATATCAAACTTATTCCAATTATATTATAATTCTCTACCGAGCAAAAAAATGCAAGAATTTTTCGAAAAATGTGAATTCTAGTAAAAATAAAAAACTCAATTCTTATAAAATGAACGTTTTTCAAATAAATATTGGAGAAATATTAATGAGAATTAATATATTATATTTATATAGAGAAACATGTGAAAAAATATAATATTAATACACAGAACAAATCTATACATAATATTAAAATTTATTTCTTTTAATAAAATATTTTTTTAAACAAATAAATAATTATTTATAAATAAATTAGCTAATAATAAATAAATTAACAATTAACAATCAAAAATATATACATTACACGCAGCACAGTGTGTAAACGGTATTTCAACGGAAAATTACAACGTAATTTTCTTGAATCACGATAATGATTCGCTTTCTAGCGATAAGCAAAACGGCAATGATTTTGCCGGTCAATGACTCCGGTAACGCCTACAGGTTTCTTGATATGCAACAGAGGCACGTTTGTGTATTATTTAAACACCTGTCTGATAATAGACTTATTCAAGACCTACTTTCATCGCAGTCTATATACGGACTGTGTTAACGGCACGAAAGACTATGTATATGGTTTCTCTTGTTTGCGAAGCAAATTACTTAAGCTATAAAAGAGATACCGTAAGAGAATCACTGTAAAAAAAAAGTACCGAAGCGAGTTTAACATGAATGTGAAATTCTTATCCGTGCTCGGCTTATCACGTTCATTACTTATACGCTTTAACAATTTCTTCGATCACAATTATCGTTAAAATTTTTTCACACAAAATCGTAGCGAGAAAAATCAAGCGAAGCCTTTATTTTATTAAAAAAAAAAAAAAATCACAAATTTCTTAATAAAAATACTTTCTTTAAAACACATTTTTTTGAAATTTTAAATTTTTTACACCTGCATTTGTTTGGTAAAATATTATTTAAGTATATTTTCATTCATAAAATCTTCTTTGGCAGAAGAATTGACAAAATAATAAATAACATAAGCATACTCTGAATTAAATACTTTAATATTCTTTAGAGATTATGTCTATTACAAACTAGACGCGATGAGCGATGAATGAAGAGAAATGAATGAATTCAATGAAAGTTTTATTTTACATCGTCACGTGCAAAAAAATAAAGCTTTCATTGAATATCGCTCGTCACCGATTATTCATCGGTGATCTATCTAATATGCAAGAGCCATTACGCGCTTGATACTTCAACAAATCGGAGAGTCAAAATTTTACTAACCTTGGGATTCGGAGTTTTCCAGCAACTTATCGCTCGGTTGCTTTCCCTGTTGAGCAAAGGCGATGAGAGCGAGACCCTTGTATAATCCGCTTCTCGTGAGATAACCCGTCTTGCTGTCTACCAGCTTCCATATCTAAGGAAGAATAGAGGAGGAATGTTTTAAAGAGTCATTTCAAGCATATCTATTCTCGTTTTTATTGCTAAAGATATAAAGAAATAAATAAAACATTTCTCAAAAGTCACAAATAGTTCGGAGCGATGATACGAAGGGAAGATACACTGCTCAAAAAAGAGCGACGATTGTGTATATATATATATACGATATACATTTTACATTGTATAATATTTAAAATTTTAACTAAATTGCACACACACACACACACACACACACACACACACACACACAAATCTAAAAATAATTTTGTTGGACCATCAAAATAATTATATAGGAAACCTTAAGCATATTGTCAAGTATTAAAGGAGCAATAATAACTCAATGCCTTGAATTAAAAAATAATATTTTATTATTTTTAACTTCCACATGTATTAGAATGTAATTAAATTAATTCAATTCTATGTGTTAGTTTCAAAGTAAACAACATTAATATTAATACATTTAACAAATAATAATAAACCAAATTTGAATCAAATTTAATTCCCTTGAGCTAAACTATTTAACTCTCTATTGATTTAGTGAAATTAATAGTGATATATTATGAGATTAGTGATGATCTATAGAACTGAAAAATTAAATTTAAATTGAATATAACATAATTTAACATTATGAATTTAACAGTGTCTGATGAACAATGCTGCAAAAAGTTTTAACGTGCTATTAAACAGTTTAAATTATATAATTATTTTGATGATTCCAACAAAATTATATTCATTATTTTCAGATTTGTATCTAGTTAAATTTTTAGATACTTGAGCAAAAACCTTTCTTTGAGTAAAACTGTTCTTTCTACACAGTGGACTTCGTGCCCGAGTAACGGTACAACGGTAAACTCTTTGTGAGAGAAGCCTAAGGATTAGGCCATAAATGAAAGTAACTACATTCCGAGAATTTTTCTACCTTGCCGCATTCTGCCTCTATTTCCATCCTCATGCATTCATGTGTCTCTCCTTTTCTCGGTGTTGTATTGCCCCTGCTTGCAAGCGTAAATTCTCTCCCTTGTCTCCTCGCCCACCCGTACGTACTCAAAGAAAACCGCAATGAACGGACACGAGCGAGTGCATGTGAACTCACGCTGAATACAAAAGTGCATTCAGAGGCGTAAATATAAAGAACAAAATCTTCCCTTCTCTTCTTTTATAATTTTATTGTCCCACAATTTGAGATGTGAAAAATGCATGACTTAGTGTTTGTGTCTCTACAATTGTAGGTCTTGCATTAATAATAAATTATAGTAGAATAAAAGATACAATAGCATTTCTTCTATTAATAATAAATAATAATAAAATTAAATCAGCGTAAATATATGTGACTTTATATCGTTCATACTTTGAATAGAAGAAGGAGGTACGATTATGATGAAACGACTAAAGCTTTGCAGGAGAAAAATAAAGAAATGAGCATAGAAAGTGCAATCGAAAAGAACAGGCTGTCTTGTGTACGCCATTGCAAGCACCCTCGCTTTCTCGTTGCTCTCTTGAGTGTCGTTAAACCTTAATCGCCAATCAAATTCAAGCCAAGAGGAAAGCCTGAGACAATAATAAATTCCCCATTTTAGCTGCATGTGCGAATTGCGAGTAAACAACGGGAATCGGCGAGTCGTCTCGCATCGCACGAGCCACGAATCATTCATGCATGAGTGCGTGTTCGTCGGAAGAATATGATAGAGCTCGCAAATAACGAGGAAGGCAATCGGGACACAGAGACATCGGTGAGAAGAAGCACAAGCGGAAATATTCACGGGGAACAGGGAGGAGTCTCAAATAGAGAAGAGAAAAAAAGTGTCCCACAACATACTTTAGCCGAGGAACGTACTGTAAATGTTCTTAAGACGACGCAAAAGATATTTTCTGGATGTCTTTAAGACATCCAGATTCTTGAAGATCTGTGTAAAATGTACAGAAAGAACGATTTGCTAAAGTATCTAAAATTTACCTTATAAATGTAAGTTTAAAAATAATGTTGTTATATAGATTACCAACAATAATGTAGGACGCTCAAGCTAATTATTTAAATGTCTAAACTTTTTGTAATATTGTTCATTATGCATAAGCATATCCTACATATTTATATTTCGATGGTCCAATAAAATTATTTTTAAATCTGTATCTAGCTAAATTTTTAGATAATTCAGCAAAATTGTTCTTTCCATTTATTTATAGAAAAAAAGGAAAAAGGGCAAGGAAACGAAGGAAGATCATTTATTTAATACAAATGTGTGCAGATATATGAGATATACTCAAAATCGCTTTAATATACCGAGTAGACAGATTTATAATGGAACACAGGTGAGAGAGAGAGAGAGAGAGAGAGAGAGAGAGAGAGAGAAAGAGAGAGAGAGAGAGCAGCCAAATCTTATCTTGAGACATCGTGTCCGCGAGCTTGAAATGCCAAACGCAAGAATGCTTCCTTGTTATCATATTTGCGATAAGATTTAAGAGAAAGAAAGAATAACAATGCTTCGAAGGATAAATCACTGAAGGAATTATTTGAAGCATTATTTGAGAATCAGTCAGAATTAGCAGTAGTGGGCATTATTAGCATTGGTGAGCGTTACTGGACATTACTAGATATTATTATGTCTTACTAGACATTATTATCATTTTTTTAAGTTAAAACTGTTTAGTATTAATTATTCTATTATAATATTATATTATATCACATACATATACTATATATTTATTATGTTACCAATCAAATATTTGCATAGATTTGGGTCATTACTGGGGAATTACTTTATCACTTGAGTTGATATAGTTTATAGCATTATTCGCAATCATGTTTTTATGAGTTAGACTAAGTTATCTATATCAGTTTATATAACTATGGTAGCTCAAAAATCAATAAAATTAGGCTTATTCGATGCATTTTTGCATGAAACGAAAAAATCTAGAAGAAAAAAGCGTCGCTCTGCCCCACACTAATTTTAGAGATTTATAATTATTAAAGTTGACGACTATTTAGATTAGGAAATTTGTCACAGTCACGCAACATCAGGACATTACTAAGGGAATTACATAAAAATTTAACAGTAATGCCCTGTAATTCCCTCAGTGGTTTATCCCTCGCAATGCTCGTAAAATATCGACCGAATCTTTTGTGTAATCAGGACGTTGTATAATTCGTGTAATACGAGTCCGAAAAACGTTAGAGAATTTTTTTATTGAATTTTCGATTAAGTAATGCCTTTAATATACAAAAAGAACGAGTTCGCTCAAATAACTGCTTGCTAAACTGTTAAAATTTTTTGCAACGTTATCATCATGCTTGAGTTTTCTTCATAATTATTTTGATAATCACACAAAATTATTTTTAGACTTATATTTACCTAAATTTTTAGATACTTCAGCAAAATTATTCTTTCTGTGGCTTTTATATATAGATATTCTTTCTATTTTTTTAATACTGTTATATTATAAAATGTTCCTGTTCTATAATTATAAATCTGAAAACATTATGTTGATTCAAATAATTATATTGGATTCCAAATAATTATATTGGACGCTCAAGCTAGTTACTAGAATATAAAAACTTTTTGCAGTCTTTATCATCAACATTTAAGCATCCTACATAATTATTTGTTAACTATTCAATAAAATTATTTTCAGAATCATACCTAAATTTTTATTTAGATACTTGAGCAAAAAAAAAACTCATTCTCTTCGTGATGTACAATATGTATGTTCACTGTTAGAAATGTTCTTAAATTTCATTAACTTTTAAGTTACACAATGACATAATTTCATGACATTACATTATAAATTTAATATATTTAAAAAGTATATTTGTGTACATGTATAAAATACATATATAAAATTTAATATATTTTTCATAAAAATTTATGAAATTTAACACAATTCATAAAATTTTATTAAAAGTATATTAAATTTCATAAATTTAATGTACATGTTCATTACATTTACGTAACTACTGTAATTTAATTTTTAGTTAAATCATTCATTACTTTTAATTTCGTTCATAACCAGTTTATATGTAAAGGAAGCTCGTGGTTACATTTCTAACAGTATTCATTTTGAAAAATAACTAACTGCATTCTTCGCAGAGATTATTTTTAGAAAGGAGAGACGAGGGTGCTCTCGAGGACGTGGGAGTGTGCTAACATTCGTGTCAATAGTTCGATACAATCTCGAGTACAGCGGCAGATATATCTGTGTGTAAGGACACACGTAAAGCGAGGTATGCGGCGGCTGTGTAATGAGAGCTCGTGTCGTGTGCGCTCGCTGTCACGCAACATCTCTACGCGAGATAATTATGCGCAGCCACTGAATCGACCAGGCCGCAACTCGTCATCATCTCCCATTTGCGTATCCGAGGTGTGTAATCTGAAAAGACGATGCTCAAACATCCCATCGCGAGTTGTAACACAACGACGACACGATTGAAACTATACACATGTCCGACACGCGTCTCGTTTAGATGTTTATTCTCGCAAAAATGTCTAACGCGAGGAAGACAATTATCATACATTTGACTGATGAAAAATTGTTTATTAGTTAGCGATCGATCGTAACTTATTCTGAAGATTATGAATATATGACTACGTTCAGCAAAAAAATGCAGCTTTTGCAACTATTGTAAAATTCTTTCATACGATTGGTCTTTCCTTTAATTCCTTGTTAAATCTAAATATAAATCAATTATATACTAAAAAAATTGTATAAAAATTGTAAAGCTGATTTTTCTGCTGAACGCAACCATTGATAACCGCGAAAAATACAAGAGATGTTTTAAGAATGTTTTAAGATGTTTTAAGAATGTATCAACTAAAAATATCAATCAAAAAAATTAATTAAAAAAGCCAAAATATTTTGATCGTGAATACACGCTGATACCAATTGCGAAAAACACAAAACAATAAATTATCTGGCTTATAGTGACTTATGCAGTGATAAATATGTATTTTTTGTTGCAGCTTTAGGTAAATAATTTATTAATTTTTAAACAAGTGGATCCAAATGAACTTTGCATGAATATTTATTACAATTTTATTAGTAGATATACATAAAAAAAACTTTATTATAATTTGTAATGCTATTTCTTCACCAAATTTGCAAATAAATACTACAAAATGCGATTTTATTTTACATAAAAATTAAGACAAACAAAAAATTAAATAACTTTTAAACCAATAAGGAAAGTGTACTCAAATATTTTACACAGATATTCTAATTTATAGCACAATCTATGAAATTTTTATATGTATTTGTGTGTGTAATGCTTTGAGATGGATATATAAAATCTTAACTGCGTAGAAAAACAAAAAACGTTCGTTTCAGCGGTTTTCAATGTAAAACAGAGCGATTTTCAATATAAAAGTACCATACATTGCGTGTCAATGCGGAAGACGGCAATCAAACGATTTCACCTATCTAGCAGGAAGACGATCCGCATTAAAACGTGTCGGCTGCTGTTGTACGCCACGCTTATTTTCAGCGTACATCAACGTTGGGAATGGATATTAAAGTAATGCGTGCGGAAGTATCAAGCGTACGTTAATTTATCGCACTTAATTGAGAGGTAGCTTAAAATTATACATCTTCAGAGTAAATTATCTCCGCAAAAGCCTAGAACGGGATATGCTCGTATTTTTAGTTTCCTCCTTTCTATATAAAAATATGATAGATATCATATAATTATAGAAATTCTTAATATATATTGCATTATTCAGATATTTTCTGAATAATTTCCATCAAAATTGCGGAATAATTCCGTCTACCTTTTACAGTACAAATACATAATAATGTACGTTATTCTAAAATATCCTAACTCAAGCAAAACAACAAGTCACGATAACATCAAAATTACATTAAAATGAATCGGAAATAATTGAAAAATGACTTATAATGATCATTCTGGAGTCATTTTGACATCATTTTAATATCATAATGACTTATTGTTCTGCTTGGGAAGATTTTGCTTATAGTGACTTTAAATGTGTCTAGTGATAAAATAATCCATGAAATAGTAAGTTCACATTGCATTAAAAATCACAGAATAATAAAATATTACATCTATTTTATAAGTATAAATTATAAAAAAAAGTTTTGCAAATTTTATGACGGTAATGGTTTCAAACTATTATTGTAAAAAGTGATTGGCATATATTTGTCTCTTTTAATTTTAATTAACTTAATAATAGCAATTTAATTTTGATGTTTTACTAGGTTAGCATTTATTTCTTTTTTTTTATATTTATGATTTTAATGTAATGTATGATAAATTATTGCCACAAGAAATTGCATTATAAATCTTGAGACATCCTCTAGTTGAAAGAATTATTATTCTACTCGTGACAACGGAACACTTCGGCGCAGCCCTGCGTAATGCTATTTTGATTGTGTTGTTAGCACAATGAATGAGAGACGGGCTCGATGAATGACGTCGCGATGCAAAGTGACATTTCTGAGTGTCGCAAAGCCATGCTGATTTTTTTCATGAAATCTTTGCGCGAAACAGGTTCTTAATTAGCGTTACAAATTTTTTTAAAGCTATCATATATGCTTACAATGTTGAACGTAGATTAATATTTCAGCAGAACATTTATGTCTCTTGAAATTTTAATTCGATGAAATTTTATGCAGCAATTTTATATCCAGAAATGGATATAAATATAAACTCCGAGCAGATATAAATGAATGATATTATAATATAATATTATATTTTTTTTACACAATTCGAGCGAATTACTTTAATTTATGTTACGACTTACATTCTCAAAATTATTTAATGCTGGCGATTAAAAAAATTGCTTAAATTTTTTGCGTGAAAATGATTCATTTGCTTTATAGAGAAAAATGAATTGAGATGAAGAGAAATGAATAAAATTGAGACTCTATATATATATCCCAAATTCACCAGAATTAATTCAGTTTATCTTTTTCAGTGCAAATACATATAATAATGTATATTATTTTATTAATTTATTCTAGTCTTATTTATAACACTTTCTAATATCCATATCGAAAGAATAGTTTTGCTGAAATATCTAAAAATTTAGATACAGATCTGAAAATAATTTTGTCGAACTATTAAAATAATGTAGAAAATTTAAATATGATAAACAATCCTGCAAAAAATTTTGACATCGTGGCAACCAATTATTTGAGCGCCTTAATTATTTTTATCATCCAAACATTGTTATTTTCATATTTGTATCTAGTTAAGTTACTTTAAAAAAATTATTCTTTCTATATATATAGCAATAAAATAATCCATGTAATAATAGGATTGCATTACGTTAAGAATCACAGAATAATAAAATATAAATTATATAAAACATTTACATTTTTTTAAATATTTTATATATATAAAACATTATTTATATATATAAAACATATTGATATTATATCTATTTTAAACATAGATTATATAAACAATTTCTTTAAAAAGATCTTATTATTAACGTTTTATAATAAAAATTAGACAACCGAATTTTTGTTTCGCGTAAAATGCGTCGGTATTTTTTCGAGGATTACATAATATCATTTACATGGAAAGTTTCCAAGACGAAGGAATTTTCCATAAAATTTGCGCGCACAAAGTCTAAATGTGCAGTGCAACGATCAAATAAAAGATGAGTAGGCTATTCGTGAACATGCTGGAACGCGTGTCTGTGACATTGTTGCGGAGCAACAGACTACACACGACGGTACGATTGACCCTGCCACGTAATCTTGCACTATTAGGGGCGTCCATGCGCGTTATCATCGACGGGCGTGCTGTTGAAGGTGATAAGGCTCCGTTGATACGGCGCCTGGAATATTTAAATCGGTTTTTAGAAACTTTTCGCACTACGAGCTGCATAATTGGCATCCGATAACGACTTTCACGATTAAACGGAGACGGAAACATGATAAACGCGAACTGCAACGATGAGATAACAATGCAGATGTACCAGCGCAACTAGTTAGCATCATCGGGATGGAATTACATAACGCGAGAATTGGGAAAATATTTCTGTCACGTATTGTCATGTGTGAATATTAATCTTTACGGGACGGACTTAATATATATAAGTTATTACAGAGGTACTGTAAGAATACAATTGTACACGCAAACAAATATTTTGCTGCAATATCAAAAAATTTAATAACTAAATACAGATCTGAAAATAATTTTGCTAATTAGGACGCAGATTGCTAGATATATCAAAATTTTTTGCATTGTTCATCATGTTTTGAGTTTTCTACATAATTATTTTATATATAGTAGATATTTTATATATAGTAGTTTAACAAATATCTAGCTAAATTTTTAGATACCTTATACTGAAAAAAATTTCTGATTGGACGAATCAGAATTTTCTGGTTAAATTTATTAGAATTGTAATTGTGATAACCGAAATTCTGGTTAATATTTCTGGTAAAATCTACCAGAATTCTCATTTTTATCAAAATAATTATATCAATCGGAATTCTATCTCAACTAGAATTCTAACAGATTTAACTAGAAAATTCTAATTCGTCCATTTTCTACCAGAATTACTATTTAATCCAGACTATTTTTCTCAGTGTAGTATCTAGAAATCTATTCTTTTTATATATTATACCAAAAGCATTTAATCGACGATTTATATATATAAAATTATGTAAAATACTCAAGCTTGATGAGCAATGCTGCAAAAGTTTTAACATTCTGCAACCAGCTTGAACGGCTTATATATAGTATTTTGATTTTATTTAACAAAACTTATTTTCAAATGTGTATGTATCTAGTTAAATTTTTAAATACTTTAGCATAAAATCGTTTTTATATATTCCCGTGTAATAAATATTACAAGGAAAGAAAATACAAATATCTTTCGAATGCTTTGAACCAAAGATATATTACTAAACGAGATGACTAATTGAAACGAAACCGCAAATATAATATTGTGTGAAACGATATGAATATAAGTGATAAATAATAAAAAAGAAATATTTATATTAGAAAAAAAAATCAATCGAGTCCTCGGAATTTCTTGTGCCGCATTGAGAGATACATCTGATTTCAGATTTAATGGCATTTGCGCGTTCGCGTACATTAGATAACAGTAAAATACCAGTAACACCAGTAATGTTTAGAAATAGCAACTGGTCATTATCTTCGTTAAATGACACGCACAGTTGGAGATTTCCTTCGGAATGCACTGTGAGAAACGACCAAAATATATATGCATGGCATGAATAAAGCGGTTTCTGGACGTTCAATATTTGATATTACGTAATAACAAATATTGTATAATAATATTGATCATCTGGAAACCATATCGAGCTTCCAAGTTGTTTGTTTTGAATTATTTAAGGAGAAGCATCAACAATATTATACTATATGTACAATAATATTATCAAGCAAAGTAATTATGATAATATTGAGCGTTATTAGGAGCCATTTAACACAAGAAGAGCTTCGTCACAAATCCAGAAAATTATCCTGTCAATCGCGCAATGAGATCCACTTGTTCCTAGATACGTTCCTAGATCGGTTTTCTTCGTGATGAAGAAAAAGATGTGAGAAGGAAACGTTAGGCGATTTTAATGAGATTACAGAAGATCTGGATTGTGTAGATCGACTCAAATTATTTTCGATCCGAATTATTTTTTCGATCGAATAAAAGCAACAGTCGTTCGAGCGAATTTCTTCACTCCCGACATCGTTTTCAAAGTTGACGTGGCATCGCGTTTCCTGATACGTACATAATTGTAGCACAAATGACGTTTTTCTACTTTACAATTATCTTATTCTTGTCTGCTCGCTTTGCATTATCATGCTCGCGGAAACGAACTCTGACGCATATGTTTAGTCAAAGTAGCTGATTATCTTCAAGTGGAAAGTCGAATGAAGATAATCGGATGAAATTTTCTTGTTTCTTTCTTATTTCTGTCTTTCGTCATGCGTGATAATTTTAAGAACGATAAAAAGTTGTTAGAGAAAATCTTCATGCAAGAGCGAACAATAATTATCTAATTATTTATGTAGCAAAGTGTTGATTATTTTAATAATTTTGATATGTTGAAATAAAAATATGCTCGTCTCAAATTAATCAACTGTTTATTTATTCCATATGGCAACCGAAATCGATTATTTTAATAATTCTAGTGCGTTGAGGAATGTTGTCCGTCTCACATTAATCACTTAAGATTGTTTATTCAATACAGATATAGAAATTGACGGTTAAAAGACGGTTATTTTGATAATGATGTATATTAATATCATTATTTGCAGATGAGATCAATAATTGTCTATCGACATATTGTTACGAATGTTTTTTAAACAAAATTGGAAAATCAGTACATATATTCTGATCAATATAGTAGAATGATAATATAATAGAATGATAAGAATAACAAAGTGTTCGTTGCCAATTAAAGTCTATTTAAATAGATTTCAATAGTAATAGCTCCAATCAATAGAGGCAATGGCAATAAAAAAAAGCCTATTAATAACACTGGGAACAATAAGGTTTCTGTTTCTCAACACCTGAATGATTCTTAAATAATTCTTATTACTATGTATTTTTAGCTGCTGAAAAAGAATATAAGGTTAATAAAATTTCATCATCTATAGATTTTAAGAACAATGACATCGATGACGGCAAAAACAATGATTGAAATTGAAAATCAACTTTAAAATGCATTTTGTTTTGATACGATTTTTTGAGATATAGCAATTTGAAAATAGTTCTGTTCCTATGTAATATTATATATGTATAAAGGATATTCAATCTTAATACTACATTATATGAAAGTAAATTCTTTTGTACTTACATATTATAAATTTTTTCAAGATTTTGTATTTTTCGCCTGTTACAATATTAAGAATTTATAATACATTCAAAGCTAAGTGTCTAAAAATTGAAAGGTGATTAAAAAAAATTTACTAAATTTTAATAAATATTTGTTTAAATAGTATTAACAAAACATTTTACTTACAATAAATAAATATTTATTCAATAAAAAAATGATACCTAAGTCAAATTAATAGTTCTTGTACCAAATGAATATATGTTTATATTCTGGTTTACATTTAATTAATACTAATTAAAGTATTAAAATTTAGCATTTTTTTTAAAAGTATATTTTTAAAAGTATCTTTTTCAGTGCAAAAACTTTACAAAAAAAAACACTCATTATTTATTTAGAGTCATTATATATTAAGAAACAAAAAACTGATCAAAATTTATTTCTTGATATAATCAAGCTTAAAAATCATGTTAAGAAATTAAAACAACCCGTTAAATTAATCATTAATCAAAGACTGTTCGTTTACTTAATATAGCAATCGAAATCGTCGTTACATCGATTTCGAGCATCGAAAAAGGTAAATATGATGAATAGATTTCTCTCTACGATATGTTTCTTGATATTTAAAATATAAATCTCGGTGTATATATAAATGTTTGTGTACGCGGTTACAATAGAGAACAAACACAATACAAGTAAATTTCTCTTGGGAAAGGTCGCACGTTAGAAATTGAAACCCGCGAGAGTACGTTCACTGCGTTAAACTCGCTATCGGATTTACTCCATGGCGTAATGTATTTCTTTGTAAACGTCCGACGGAATGCTTTCTTCCTCTTTTCTTCATTTATTTCTCGAAGGATTTACGAGATAAGAAGATAAATGACATCTTTATCGTAATCGGTGAAGAATTTAACTTTAGACGAGAAATCAAGTTATAGTCAACTCCATAATAAAAGCAAAGAAAATTAATGCAGTTATAAACTAAGTGTATACTCCGTTTATATTAAAATTAACAAGTTTGTAAGAAGGGGAGTTGATCAGTTTAGCGTTTGAAACGCCCATTGTTTACAAACCATAATTTAAATTACATTGCAACATAGAAAAAAAAATGTATTAACAGCAGTCTAATTGAAAATACTCTTAACTCAACAACAATATATTAATGAAACAAATAATGTTTTAGAATAAGAGCATGACATATTTATTTCATTAGTATTATTATAGAATTAACAAGATTATTTTCAATTAGACTATTGTAACTAATACTATTATTACATCATTTTCTTTCTTTCTTCTAAGTGTAATTTTATTCTTAGGATATCATCGTATTTGTATTGCATTCTAACGTTTCGACTAGCAGCAATCGGAAATGCGAAAGAACTTTTCTAGAAAGCTATCGATACGTAAAATTTATAATATCATTCAATATCAATAGCGTTTTAGCTCTTTTTCTAAAAAGGTAGTAAAAAAGTATTTAAAATAAATTGGATTTTTAAGATGTATAGGATAAATAAATAAACAAAGTGTCTTAATCCCTTCAGACCTGGTTTTAT
>NW_017259192.1:456680-457763 GCF_001594045.1 Atta colombica | reverse complement strand
CCCCCCCCCCCCCCCCACATGTTAAAAAATTGTTTTTAAATTCATGCGCACTTTAATAATTAATTCATATTAAACAATTAACTTTCTTCAAAATTTTAACTATTTTTTCAATATATACATTATTATGTACATCAGATATCAGATGACATAGATAGAATTAAATAATTTCAATGAATATCTTCAAATTCGGTGTACATTACAATGTACGCAAAGCCTGAAGAAATTAAGACCGCAAATACACACAACTGATTGTGAATATAAGGAGAATCTCAATGATCTACCCTAAATCTTTATTGATTAAACAATATTTTTCAGTGTGAATTTATAATATACATCCAGTTTTACAAATAAATAAATAAACGAGACATAGAAGCGCCATACCTGATTGACGATGGAGCCGCTTAGCTGCGATTTGACAAGTAGAGACCTAAACACCTCGAGCTTCACATTTCCCCTGGTGGGCGAGCAAATCTTCTCGTAGACTTCTCTGTAGAACGCCGGTATAGAGCCTGGGATTTGCAGGAGAGAAACGTGAGAGAAAGAGAAAGAGAAAGAGAAAGAGAAAGAGAGAGAGGGATCTCCTCTCCGATGAAGTCCTATCGTCGCTCACTCGCTCTCTCGCTCAACGGCTGCTATAACGAGGCCTTCGCTCGCTCTACCTGTGACCGTTCTCGTCGGTCGCGCGTGACGAAATGTACACGAAATACGTGCATGCGTTCGTACCGAGTCGGTCGTCCCGCGAATGAGCGTGCTTTTGTTAAAGGAAACCTGAGTGACTTTCTCTGCGTTTCTTTATGAGAAACCATACCTATGAAAATCTATCGTGTTGATTTTCCTGTCCTTTTCCTCAACTCAACGTCGTTCTCTATTTAACAGCGGGTACATTGAAACCAATGCAAACATATACAATCACTTGTGAGATTCGCACGAAAGCTAGCTTTAGAAGCTAATCGAGTCAGTTTTGGAAGCGAATCAATATTTTTATATGTAAATATGTTAGATATATATGTATATATAATTAAAATTATATTATAATTATGGAAAGAACAATTTTATTTAAGTGTTTAAAAATTTATTATTAGA
>NW_017259192.1:450559-456580 GCF_001594045.1 Atta colombica | reverse complement strand
ATAATAATAATAATAATAATGATAATATTATAATATATAAGAACTCAAATACAAAGAATACACATACAGAAAAATGAATATCTGTAGAATTCTTGCAGAAACCACAATTCATTTCATCTTGAAGTATTCCTCAAAAATTCATTATAATAAATACTTCGCACAACATGATGCATGTAATTTCTTGTGGAATTTTTATATTATATTCTTCTAAGAACTCCTAAAGAATTACAATTCAGGAAAGGAGAAAACTTGAAGAATGCTTCGCAAATTCACTGTGCTGGGTTAAGCGTTCCCTACAAAATTATTTTAAAGATTTCAAAATTATTTTCAAATCTGTATTTATAACTAAAATTTTAAATACTTTAGCAAAATCATTATTTCCATATAGATTATGACAATATTATTTGACTTTCGAGATCAAATGAGCGAACAAATTCAACTTCAAGTACAGTAAAAAATTATTTAATGAAAAAAAATATGCATATATTCAAGCAAGTTGATGTTATTAGACGACATTAGACATCATCTTGACAAAAAAATGACAATGCTATCTGGATGTATTATTATATTATTATAGGGAAAAATGATACAATTTCGAACATAATACAATTCAAATATAATCAAATTCTGACAAAATAAAATTTAAATTCAATTATCGAGATTCACGTTTGGTAAATCTCTCATTGAGGAGAATATTGAAGGGTTATAAAACAGAAAAAATTAAACTTGAAAAAATTAAATTTCGAAAATTGAATTCAAATTTTTATTTCGTTCGGAATTGTGCTACGTTCGAAGTTGTATCCTGTTTATATATATTTTTTTTAGCAAAATTTCATCACGCAAGAAAGAATAGCGTCTAATGAAATTCCAAGGTGAAATCAGAGAGCGATTATGAAACATCATGCGTCATTATTGCCATGTTAACACAGTCATGCTAAAATACATCTTAACTTCCCTTTAACGCCAGCACGTTTCGATGGCATTCCGTTCGTACGATTTAATCGATTCGTATTCGAAAAGAACGCGCGCGCTCTCTTCACTAAAATCCGAGCTCGATAAATCTTCTCTATGTAAAGTTTATTAACGCAATTTATAACAGAAATGGTATGTATTTAAAATTTACATAGAAATATTATTATCCAGTAAACATCTACTAACAGTAACATAACATCAATGTTATAATTTTTATTATAATTTCCTATTAATAATAACACGTAACTGTAAAGTACAACGTGTGCTACATTTCATTGTTGAGTACTACATTTCATTGTTGAAAAGAACGGTTTTGCTGAAGTATCTAAAAATTTAGCTAGATATAGATTTGAAAATAATTCTGTTGGATTATTAAAATAATTATATAGAACACTTAAACTGCATGTCAAAACTTTTATTATACTTTTTTACTACACAATGTAACTGTTATGTACATACAACGTGTACGTAATATTTTATTTATATTATTAAGTATATAGAAAGAACGCGATTTTGCTGAAGTATTTAAAAATTTAATTAGATACACATCTAAAAATAATTCTGTTGGATCATTAATTATGTAGGATTAAAATTAATTTCTAGAACGTCAACATTTTTTATAACATTACTCATTATGCTTGAGATTCCTACGTAATAAACTGACAAAATTATTTTTAGATCTGTATCCAGTTAGATCTTTGAATATTTTAGTTCATATATTCATAGTTCAAAGTCATTTCTGTATAGGAAATTATAATATTGATATTACTATTAGTTTACCAGATAAATAGTCTCGATACGGTATCTAGTCTCGACCGTATTTGACTTTCTTACTAATTTGAATATAGTTTATTAACTGTAATTAAATGATAAACTAAACGCGTGGTCATCGTTATCATCGAGTCGAGTACACGAGATCACATCGCGGATGTCAAGGCGCTTTAAAGATCAGCTGATTACCGCATCCCGGACATGCGCGTCTTAAGATCGCAAAAAAAAAAGAAGAAGAAGAGACGAAGCTGTAGCTTCCGGTGCAGCATCTAAAGCTTGTCCTCAGCGAACGGAAGGCAAACGAGAGACGTCCGCCCGCTGTGTGTCCCGTATTCTCATTGTGCTCGCATTGATAAGAAGATCGGGACATTCGGGGAGAGGGGGTAGAGGGGGAGAGGATAAAGAGAAGGGAACAACCGCGTTTTCGTGAGGCGCAGCAACGACGCGACGACGCTACACGATGCGACGCGATGCGACGAGAGAACCGGTTGACCTCGCGAGAGACCTTGTCACATAGATTTTTTTCGATGCATGAGGCTTATCATTTACCGAACGACAGATCAGTCGACGCCATGTTGGATCATCCGTGGATCATCTGTAGATCATCCGTGGACCATTCATCCACGGCGAATCGGCGGCGAAGAGAGAGAAAAAGAAAAATAAAGTTAATCGTCCCCGACGAATTCGATCGACCGAATTCGATACCAAGGCGTCAAAATTGAAATTTTTCGTTCCGGTCGCGCGAATATGAACGATTTCGCGACACGATCGAGCTGCGCGCACTCGCGGCACTCGCGACACGTCAACAATACGGTGAAGACAACGCGTGAAAAATACCCAAACAACGTACACTGTCGCCGCACGGCGAAAGACTGACGACGGCGACGGGAGTGACGGGACACGTCGTGCACGGTGGAGGAACGCTGATCCTCGTGCCTTGCCTCGTGGTGTTCGCGCGATCGCGGCGGCTCGCCGCGGAGTCCTCGTGAAGCGATGAGTCCAGCGGAACGGAGCGGATGATGCGGTGTTTCTGCTTCGAAGTCGCTAGAGAAGAGATGCATATGTACAAATGTACATGCATCTCAGCGTACAGTATATTACAGTAATTTAAATATCTTTAATTGAGAGTTGGGTAAGTTAATGTTTTTTTTTTAACTGAATAAAATTAAGGTTAATGGCTTTACAAAATTAATAAAGTTAAGTTAAAAGATGAAGGAATAAAAAATTAACTTAGCGTAAGTTAAGTCAATATATTGAATTAATTTCAGTTAAAAAAAAGTTAAATTTTGAAAAAAATTATTTTTTTAGATAATGTCCTAATTTTTCTTAAAAGAAATTAAATAACTACAATATAGATTATTTAAGTAAATTAAATTTTTAATTTTTTTATTCATATGTGATATAAGTATATAACACATAATGACATATAATTATATAACTTTAAAAAAACAGCCAGCACTAGAGAAGATACAAGATCAGTGATTACTTTTTAATAAATCTTAAGCTATAAGAAATTGACTAATTACAATCGAATACGAGAAGAATATTTGACTGTAATTGGTCAATTTCTTATGACTTAAGGCTTAAAACACTTATTGTAGATCCGGACTAAGGCTTATAGCATAAGGCATAACCGCATAAACCAATCAGAGGGCTGTATTAGTATTTTAAGAAATTACTTAAGATGGTCTTAAAATATGAACAAATTATAACCGATGTGAACCTGGCGCTCAACTTTATCAAAAATAAAAATTAATACTGCAGGCCGTTTGTACTTCGTTTGTACTTATTTGTACCTCAAACAGTTAAACAAAAAGTGAAAAATAAAAAATGGCCAGCGCCAACTTTAAAATTTTTTAATTTCATTTATGCCATTCGAAAGAGAATCGTTTGTACCCGTTTGTACCTCTATTACTTTCGTTTGTACCTCAAAGAGTTCGGAGATACAGCGCGTTTCAGTTTTTACGCAACCTCTATATAGCAAATTTAGCCAATTTTAAAGATATCGAAATGGGACCAACGGCATTCGAAAGAGAATCATTTGTACCCGTTTGTACCTCAAAGAGTATCTCCGAATCCTTTGAGGTACAAACGAAAATAAAAGAGGTATAAACGAGTACAAACGATTCTCTTTCGAATGGCATAAATGAAATTTAAAAAATTTTAAGTTGCGCGCTGGCCATTTTTTATTTTTCACTTTTTGTTTAACTGTTTGAGGTACAAACGAAATAATGATCGGTACAAACAAGTACAAACGAAGTACAAACGGCCTGCAGTATTAATTTTTATTTTTGATAAAGTTGAGCGCCAGGTTCACATCGGTCAAATTATAGACGAATATACGCCCTTAGTCTTATTATATCTTATTATTTTTCTAAGATATTTAAAAGAGATAAAAAATTTTTTAAATTTTTTAAATTTTTAAAAACTTAAAAAAAAGTTAACGTTAAAAGTAACTTAGTTAAGTTAAAATTTAATGCATTTAAAATTAACTAAGGTAAGTTGAAAGTTATTAACTTTTTAACTTTTTTTTTTAACTTTTAACTAGTTACTATCCAACTCTATTTTATTGTAATTTCTAGGATTGGGTAAGTTAATTTTTTTTTTAACTTTTAAGTTAAGGTTAATAAATGACATAATCTTGAAAATTTAACTTAGTTAAGACACAAGTTGATTTATAATGAAATTAATTGAATTAAAAGTTAAGTTAATAAAAAAAAATAATTGAAAAGTTAAAAGTTAAATTTTTTTATTTTTTATTTTTTTATTTCTTGATTGCAGGATTTCAGTCTTACAAATAACAAAGAAATAACAAAGAATGGAAATAACAAATATACTTCATTTAAAAAATATTCTATATTCTATTTACAGGTTTTATTCATACATACTGTTCATATATACTGTTTATGTAAACTATTGTATATACTGTTTGAATATTTTGTTCACATATATTTATTAAATTTAAATAATAAAGCCATTTCGAAATTTTTTCTCGCAATTCGGACATTTTTTCTCACAAGTTATCCTACAATAATATCCTCCATTGTCCTCCATTAAACAACCGATCAACGTGAATCCACGTGAGCCAAAAATGATATTGATATATTTTAATAATGGGTGTTATATTGTAATAATAAGAAGTAATAGATTTCGACCTATCGACCAGAATTTAGATACATCAAAATACACGGTTTCTGACAGATTGAAATTTGGGGGTGTAATTTGAAATGAGATGAAAATTAAACAAAAGTGAGCAAATTCACTAGAATATTTATAATTCATTGATCAACACCTATTAAATTTACTTTTGCAATTTTCATCTCATATTAAGCTATTGCTATTGCCGCATATTATATCTGAGAATATATACTTATATTATGTCTATTAACTTCAAAAAAATTAAATAAAAATTAATAGTTACAGATAAAATATAACTAAATAAAGTTAAAAAGTTAAGTCTAAATTGTAACTAAGTTAAAATTAATTAACTTTTTAATTTTTTAACTTAATTTTTATCTTTTTAACTTACCCAACCCTGGTAATTTCGTACAACTTGTCATGTGGCGTCATATCTAATAGTTTATTAAAACACTTAATTAAGACTCACCATTAATTTTGATTAATGAAGTATATATTTGTCATCATTATTTTTTACATAGGACTGATGATGATTAAGTAGAGTCGAAATGTTCCCTCTCTCAATTTATATATTGTTAAAATGAATGACAACTTAAAACTTGTAATAAATTAGTTTTAAATTGTGATCTGATTTGCTCTGATTTGCTTTGACCTTTCTTCTTTTTATTATTGCTTTGCATATTAGAGCTAAAAATTTTAAATGTATTAAATATCTTTCTTTTGTTTTTTTAAAGAATCTATCTTTTTAAATCAACGGAAATATTATGCTTTAGCGATGACAGTAGTTTGATAAATGCGTTTGTTTTTATTTCGAATTTAAAAGATGTTCTAATATCTGTTTCTACCGTAATTTAACTTTATAATCTTGATTTAATTAACTCTTGATCTTTTTTAAAAAATAAAATCTTTTTAGAAAACTGGAAAGCAAATTGATCGATAGATATATAAACAATTATATTTTTATTTCGATATTGGAAGATTTTCAAAAATTATAAAAACTACTAATACCATGAATAAGATTAATAAATTTATTAATGTATGAATAACAGTAACATAAAGAATATTTTTTGGAATAAGAAACAAGAGAATGATAACAACACATATAAAATATATAAAAATGTAATATAATAAAAATATAAT
>NW_017259192.1:430626-450459 GCF_001594045.1 Atta colombica | reverse complement strand
ATATATGAAATATAAAATATAAAAAATAAAATATAAAATATATAGTAAAGATAAAAAGGTTAGAAAAAAGAAAGAAAAATGAATCTTTTAACGAAGTTGACATCTATTTTTTTAAAAAAGTCTATATGAATATAACTTTGCAAAATAATATTATGAGAATATAATTTTACAAATAATTTATCTGTTTACATTTCAGACAGTTGAATCATTATGATTATAATACTTGGCATTATCTTGGCATTACGTTCTTATCTATAAAATTCATTTGTTGCTTATCAGACGATTGAAATACGACGATTGAATAAAAAATATCTGATTGAATAATATTATATGACACACATAAAATCTGATCTATGTAATCGCATCTCACTATAGCGCTTACATGTAGATTATATCAATGAAAGAATCAATTCTGTCCCGGTTCAGTCAATGGAAATAATTTTGACGACGGTCTTTCGTCCTTAACTTCATAAAATTCTTCTTTTCGTAACTGATCGGACGTTTGATTGTCCAGCGACTCCATTAGCCGTATTTTCTGCGCTATCTCCTGCTGTATTATAGGTCGATATTTCTTCCCCATTCCGAGATTCTCCATATCGTTCAAGAAATCTATTCTTTCGCGAATCCCTTGCGCCACTTGAGAAACAGAAGGACACAATTTATCATCATAACACTCATAACATCATCAGTTTTCGAAAACGCGCATTATAAAAATCTATTTTAACTTAGAAAGCTCTGCTGCTTGCACGATTGTCATAAATAATGATAATTTCGAAAGAGTGTTTCCTACAACTTTCTTAAAATTTCATATTTTACCTTACAACTATAAAGATGGCAATTAAATATACGAGTTTTATATTGCTCTTTTACTTCACAAGTGACACAACTTAAAAAATGTGATTTTCGATTATCACTATGAATAAGAGAGAATTAGATAAATATTAAAAAATGAATTCTTCTAACTTCATAAAACATCGTCAAAATTGTCGCAATGTCAAAAGAATAATTTAAAAAAATTGTTTCAACTCAAAAAGTAACTTAATTTAAAATCAATTTTTTTTTTAATTTTAACTATTTTTCATAATAATAAATACATTATTATGCACATCAGATCTCAGATAATGTTGATAGAATTAAATAATTTCAACGGATAATATCTTCAAATTTGATGTGCATTATAATGTTTGAAGGGGTTAATTAATAATTTTCTGTCGAGTTGAAAATAATTTTTCCTTTTCTGAGAAATTTAATTTTTTTAGCTGTCGTTTTTGAAATAAAAGAGAGATAGAATTAATATACATTGTTTTTCTTAGTCAATAATTATGAAATAGCTATTTAAGAGAATCCATTAATTCTACATAAAAATTACATAAAACTTATATAATTGTCATTTTTAATTTTTATAATCGCTACTACAATATACCTTCTTTTCTGAGTGTAAAGTAGACTGTTGGTAACTAACTTACAATCGTTTAGAAAATCCGCGTTCTCAGGTATTTCTGGCTCCCGTTTAGCCCTGTGAAGAATCTTAGGACCGTGAGGAGTCTCCGGCATGTCCTTTCCAAAAGCCATCATACATGCCAAGTGACGCTTTTGTTTCTCCTTATTGGCTAATTGCGTAAAATTCATATTATTCAATGTACGTTTATTTTTATATTCGACTGCTATGTGAAGAAAGTATTTCTAATTATTACGTAAAGGCGCTGTTCTCCTGTATTGTTCTCTCTCGTAAGCACCGCTGCTTATAATCGTATCCTGTGAACGCCTCCTCCAAGCATTAGGAAATTTAACCTAAAAGAAAATGCTACAGAATATTATCTTGAAATTATTTTCTAGAAAATTCTTTATATCACGATATTTACTTGATAATTTTCGACTTTAGCTTTCGTTTTTTTCGTTTTGTCGATGGAAGGTGGTAAGGACTCGCCCTTGTCTACCGCCTCCTGAATCATTTTTCTTTGCATCATTGATAACTTGGATTCCTCCATTAACACTAATATTTAACATTTGCCAGAATGCGTGACCGAATTGTAATAAAAAAAAATCAATTGAAATTTTGACATAAATCACGCGTTGAACATCGGTTATCATTTACTTACGCTTAATGAGATTCTTTGTTTCCTCGCTATATTTCGCCCTTGGAGGATTGTGAAATGCGCCCACCCCCAAACCAACCCTCTGATATTTTCGTTCCATTTCGGTTTCGAAATTGCGAATCCTCGAGAGCACGCGCGAAATCACGCTAATTGCACAACTGTCACGAACTGTCACGATCCTGCGGTCCTTGCGGCTCGCCAAAGCGACAATTACGCATTCATCCCTCTTGGCCTCGTAATCTACCATTCCGGGGCGCGCATCGCGTTTCTATGACTACTTGAAAAGATGACTCAACTTGATCGAACTAACTTTTAAATTGGAATTGTAAGCCATTACTCACGAGTGGATAATTTCTGCAGCTGTTCGCAAACCCCATTCATACTTAATTAAAATTTACTCGAATTCGTAATTAGATTTTGAAATTCGAAAGAAACTGAAATATAATTAAATTATTTGCTATGTTTTTAGACTTGAACTTTTAGTAAGATAATAACGTAAACTGGAATTCTGAGTTTAAAAATTATATATCTAGAGAGTCGATTCTTTATCTTGAAATAAAGTAAAAATTACAAAAGTGAATGAATTTACTAGAATAGTTATTTTATTGATCAAGAATTTTATTGATCAACGCCAAGTAAATTTGCTCATTTTGTAATTTTCATCTCTTTTCAAAATATAGAATCGATCCAGATCCTTAGATCTAGATATTTTAAATTTCAAAATTCCAAATTCTGTTGATTGAATTTCTTTGATATATTTTAATATATTTTTTAGATAATTTTTAAATTTTAGATAATTTCTGAGATCTCTAAATTTTACGTATTTGAAATATTAAATCAAATCCTGATTATTTTAATTCAACTTAGTCTAGCTTTTCAATTTTCTGAAAATAGAATCAAACTAAACTTAGATTAAAACAATTTTCTTTAAAAAATTGCTCTTTTTACAGTAATTAATTCTTCAATTAAATATTCTCACATTCAATCAATCATCCCTCGAAGAAAAGAAATAAAAAATAAATCAATTATCACGTCGTAACTTCGTGCTAAATCAGATTTAATTAAATTAGGTTTGATTTTTAAAGAATCATTATCTGACATCATACGATTAATTGACGCCAACGCGACGCGTGTAAATAAACAATGATCAATCTGCGACTCCAAGGGATGCGATAATATGCATGCCACGGCGCGTGCGCGTCTACTCAGTCTACTGTGCCAAGGTGCCGTTTTCAACCCCCCTCGAACCACCAAATCATCCTCGCGTTCTGCGCGTCGCAAGAACTTGACGAGACCGACTTTGAGACGCGCTACTTTTTCCGTTACATTAGTTTTCGCTCGTCTACGATCGCACGAGTGTCAGAAGAATTCATCAATGATAACTCGCAATTAAAGCTACCACGCAGCGTCCCGTTATCGCGGGGTGTGCGCAAGACGAGAGTTATTGATTCTCATTGCGAACGGACGGTGGTAATTCGACGAGCATACTCGGAGCACACCTGGTCGCCAAGGTAGGCGACGTGCGTTTCACCTACTTTCGTCATCGCTGTGATTTCGATTGTTTTAAGGTGTGTCTCAACGCGTTACACGGAGGGTTGCAACCCTCATGGATTGTTAATCGATAAAAGATGGGCACGTGATATGAGAAACGTGATATGATCTTGATGTATTGTTGTACTTATTGTTTTTTTATTTATAAGTGATCTTCACGTTTCCCACGTAGTACAATTTATTCAAGGGACGTTCTGAGATCGTCCTTAGGATGTAGACATTTTTCTAAACGTTTCTAGAACATCCTTAGAATGTAGGAATATCTTCTGAAAGTCTTTAGGATGTTTATTAGAGGTCTATCTTGGATTGTTATGGTACAGTTTACAATTAGTACAATCTACTTTATATTAGAAATTGATCAATCAAAATAAAGTTTCTTTGTCCTCATTGTTCAAATTTCAATCTTTCAATCTTCAATCTCAGTCTTCAATGCGTAGTAATTTCGGCCTAACAGAGTTATATTAACGTACTGAACTTGATGAAAATTATGGGCCAATTAAAAGTTCATAGTCATCTCGTGGCCAGATTCTGTTATAGAGTTTTTATTTTATATGTAATAGCGAAACGTATTTTGAAAAGTTGAATAATTTATTAAATATAAAATATGTAATAAACACGTAATGCTATAAATATTTATAAATTATATAAACAATAATTAATAATAAACTTTCAGGACTGTTTAAAGTGCTAGTCTACATTAATTCTTAGAAGCCAAGATGAAGATCGGATTGTTGAAGCACTTTATGCATTACTTCAACCTGAGGCAGGGTACAATAGTAATCGCCATATTCCAAATGGTAATAGCACAAACTTTATGAAACTTCTGTGTTAGACAATTGATCTGCTTCGCTGAGCATAATTTTGATTTAAATTAAATATTCATACACAGTTAACATCCGGGTTGGGTATGATATTCTTCATTCTGGGTGTGACGCACGCATTGGGGATTCAAGAAATGTTGGCGAGAGATACAGAAGATGCACTCGAAAGGGAGGCCTTGGAGGAGATATCATCGTTTCATCTCAACAAAGAAAAGTTGGAACTGGCGCATCACACCGCAACCGGTTATTAATACTTGCATTCACGCGACGCACAAAAATCACGCATAAAAAAAAATATGACAAAACAATCATTGTCCCTCTTGTTACAGCGATTTTATGTATTTGCAGAATTGGAATACGCGATGTATTGCGGTCTCGTCATCACAGTTATTCATTTCATCTCTAGCGTGTTACTTCTCTATGGGGCTTTGACGGTAATCGAAATCATTTGAAAGAATAATTGAAGTTCGCTCAAAAAGAACAACAAGTTATTATAATATCAAAATAATGTCAAAATGACCATTAAAAATCATTTTTCAATCATTTCTGATTCATTTTAAGATCATTTTGACGTTATTGTGACTTATTGTTCTGCTTAGGCAAAGTTCTTTTTTTTTTTCTATAATGTACATTCCATTTTCAGAGCAATCGTCATTTTATGACGCCATGGATGATAGTCAAGATCACTATCATAGCAGCCCTAGCGATCTCATTATTCCTGGTAGAGGAGGATTGTCCTTTCCTCGCTAGTCTAGGCGGAAAAGCTGATATTTGCCAACGTAAGTTAAAATTTAAATTTTTTTCGTGTTTCAAGACCAATAAATAATCGGTGTGCAATTTGCTTGGAATTTGTAAAATTCACGCAAAAATATTATTAAGCACGAAGATCCGTTCTATTTGAATAGATCTTTCTCGCTTATTTATGTTTAAAATTATATAAAATCGAAAATTTGTATTCCATACTGCACGAATTTCTTTGGTTAAATTTTATATCTCTTCTATCTTAAAAAAATTTAACTAAAGAAATTCTGCAATACTGAGCTCTTATTATGTCGCTGTTATAAAAATACTACTTAAAATATACGAGAACGGTAGAATGATATATCTATATGTTATTTCGTTTGCTGAAAAGTCTTACATTGATTTTATTTATAAAATATTTATCGTGTTTTTATTAAAGGACGATGTGATATTTTCAGGCCTAATCGTCTTTTTCCTGATAATCGCGAGCTTTTACGTCTGGTTCGTGGTGTACAGTACTTATAAAAGCCTCGAGACAAAGAAGGGACTTACGCACGAAGTGCACATTATGAAAAAAAAGTACGCAGTACCCGTACCGCTGGAGGTACCAAAAGCGGTTCAGATTTCGGTGAACAAGCCTTACGAAATTTAAAAATATTATGAAATAGCAATGGAGAATTTCTTTGTCAATGTACGTTTTTACGGGGTAAATTACGAAGATAAGGAAACGTAATTTACTTCATAAAACCGCAAGATTCAATTGCGATCTCAGTGACGTAGATACATTTTGAAAAATCGTGTGCTTTTGGACAAATTTAGAAATCTGGATTTATTTAGCACCAATTTAGAGGTGATTATAAAATCGTGAAATAAAGTACATCTCGGAAATGAAATAATTAATTGCAAACTGACGGAAGGTAATAAAAACATGTATCGCACGTATAGGATAAAGAAAGTAAAGTTCAAGAAAATCTGCAAGGAACACGCTTCTTCATATTTGAATATTTCTCTTTGTTTTGCCTTGTTATAATTGCATATTTTTTTACGTTCGTGCGTTAAGATGGTTCTTTAATGCGACGCACAGATGCTAGTAATTATTTATTACAAAAAGAACGGTTTTGCTAAAGTATCTAATAAATATTTATAATAAATATTTATTGTTAAATACAGATTTAAAAATAATTTTGTCCAAACCAAAATAATTATGAGACATCTCAGCTGCTTGTTTAAATGTCAAAACTTTTTACAGTTGCTTGAGTGTTCTATACATATCTTGATATGCCCAACAAAATTATTTTCAGATTTATATTTTTAATTAAATTTTTTAATACTTCAATAAAATCGTTCTTTCTATGCACCATACTCTTTACGTGTGACATACATTTTGAATTTCCAATCTCTGTCGAGATTCTAATGGATAAAAATATTACAATTCCAAAAGTAATATCTCTCTTTGTGCTGTGAAACAAATGCGCACTTTCTTTCAAGCGCAAGACTGAATTTAATTTTTAGCATAAGCGAGCGAAGTCTTCTCGGGAGATCTGCGCTCGATAGAGTGACAACATCGAAAACGCTATGTACATTACGTGAATCATAGATTAATTTATTTAGAGAAATAGAAGTGCAGGACTCCGAATCGTGGAATAATCAATTTTATTTCATATTTAAACCCAATTTCTTTGTGAAATTACAACCTCATTATCTGCGGTAATATCCGTGTGATATAAAGTGTAGAATCTCTCTTGCGTATATGTATATTAAATGTATGGAAAAAAACATAAAGTAAAAATTACAATACTTCAGATGTATGTGTATATGATGTGTATATGATATGATTCGGCTATGAAACAATATCGTGTTCAATGAATCGCCAAAAACAGATGCGATTATAACAACAATCTATTTATATTAAATGTATGGAAACGTAAAAATAAAAATTATAATACTTCAGTAGATGTATATATATATATGACGTATCTATGATATGATTTGGCTACGAAATAAAAAGTCCGTGTTCAACGAATCGCCAAAATGGATGCGATTATAACAACGATCTATTTAAATAGATTTCAAAATCGTCGAAGAGGATGTATATCACTTTTATATATAATGCATTTATACATAATGAAAAGATTTGCTGGGCTACGAAACACATGATCAATAAGGATATATAATTGCATTGCAAAGCGCTTACTGCGAAGCTACGGCAAATAATTTGCTTTTTGTCACAAACATGTTTTAAGCCTAATCTACAATGTGCTCTTTGTTTTTTCATGGAAAGAAAATATTTGCTATGAATGCTAATCCTATGGCATAAATTCCATTTGCAAATATAGGGATTGCAAATATAACAAATATATTTATTCTTATTTGTACTCGCTACAATTATTGCAACAAAATATTTGTCAAATATGCAAATTTGTTTGCTACAAATAGCAAACAAATTGGACAATTCAATTTTACAATTCCTTTTTACATTCATAATAAAATAATTTTTTTTGCTGTTTCTTAGTTTTTATTACTTTTTACCTCTTATCTTTTTTTTGTCTGTTATTTTATTTCTTCGTTTTCTGTCATCCAAGATAAAGGTTGATGAACTTCGGAAGAGACAAGAAACACATGACAAGAAATGCGATTGTTGATAAAACAGCAGAGACAAAAAAATAAGAAACAGGAAGCAAAGAATACATTGTAGATTAGGCTTTATAGTCAATGTTCGCTTTAGTTTTAGCTGCAGCAACATTCTTATCTAAAATGTAAGAAAACGTGAGTATCACGCCAACAAGTAACTTGCGATGTCTCCCGTTATCACCTGGGAAAGTATTCCTTCTGTTTATATTTAAAAATTTCCTCTCGTCTATTAATAGGCGTCAGCGAATAGGCTCGTGTAACAAGTTTGACATAATCTCTGTAATCTTAAGATAGTTTTGTCTGTTTAATTTGTCAATTATCGTTTTCTTTTTGTTTTCAAAAATCTGCGCACAATACACCAACGAACGATATCACCAACAGTCAATAGAACTCTTCATTTGGTCCTCTATCGTAACGTTAGGTACGAACTTTATTGCACCTATATAAACAGCTTGAGTGTTACAATCTCCATGTACCTGCGATGTACCTGCGAGCCATTGAATTCTTTTACTCAGCCAAAATATGAGTGAAAATAGTGAAGGAACACGAAAGTCAAGTCCCTCGTCGCGCGGTTAGAAATTCACCGCCGTTATGTATCCTCCAATCACGCTTTGTCGTCAGTCAACTCGAGAAACTGAGCATAAAAGTCTCTCGTGCACTCACCCTTGTTATTGAACACGAACTTGTAATAACTACCATCTGCGCATATCACTGCATAAAAGATTGTAAACGTGAGAGATTGCTCGAAATATAATATAATGATTTTCGGTTAAAAATCTTGTAATTTTATCAATATAAATTAACTTTAATTTCATTGCCAGTTTAACTTACATCCTTTTCTAGTTCTAAGACCAGTATTTATAGTCTAGTCTTATTGTACAAGATTAAATAATGTTTTAGGACGGCTCTGTAAATGATTGATAATATCTTAAAATATTCAAGACAATTTTAAAAATAAGAACTGACTACCGCGCCGGCCTACTAGAAAAGATAACGAGTTACCGAGGTTAAAGTTAATCTATACTGATAAAAACAAATATACATAATTCACAAACATCGCTCACCTATGATACTATTGTTATCTTGGCCAAACGCACACATACATTGAGGACCGCTCGGCACTTGAAATTTGCAGAAACTCCAACTCGAGCTGAAGTACTTTGGCAGGAACGTGGCGGACGCTAAACTAGATTGGCGATTCAGTTTTTGATCTTCGACGGCAAATACGTGCACGGTACCGTGATCACTGGCCACACACAGCCATGTAGAGTCATGATTGAAGTTTATGCTAAAATTAAATGTATAAAAATTAATATTTCATGTCACGTGTTTCGTCACATCTTTCCTTTTACTACGCTTACCAATAGATATTTGCATGATTCGCTCCTCTCCTTAATTCGTTAATCATGTTACCGTTTTGCGTATCAAATACTCTTATCAAAGTACCTTTCTCCGAGGCAGTGGCCAATCTGGTGCCCTGCAGATTTAAAGCTATGCAAGATAAAGGCGTTTCATGTGCTTCTATATTTAAAGGTTGCTTCTCTGTATTAGCCAGATCTATAACTGAATACACAAGCTGTTGATATTAAGTAATATATTTGATGTAGACGATATATCGAGATCTCGATTTTTTACTGAACTCTTACCTTGAACGTGACCGTTCTTTCGTCCAGGAAAGGCGAGTAAGGAGTTGTTGCTATTCGGGCACAGAACGCACAACCCTCGCGGATTAGGATTAGTTTCAAATACGTGCAACTGTTGAGGATTTTGTGTAAACGTATAAACCTTTATAACACCCTCTAACACTACTACTATCCTGTCTCTTCGCAATTTCACTCCTTTCACGGGTGCGTTAAATTCTAAGGTAATTGCTGGCAATTTCTTTATATCATCCCATATCATGACTGCAATCATAAAGTGTAAATAGCTTGTATCTATGATAAGCCTGTTCTTTATCACTGGATTGCTAAAACTATCTTTTTCGCTTTCATCAAACTTCAAATACATGGATACTTTCCAGCAATAGATAACACATTATAACACATAGTAAATTATTGCATCCATGTTATTCGCTAATGTTAAACAAAGATAAAATAATTCCTATGTTACACTATGGGTTCATTCCACTTGACGCTCTCACAAGTATTGTTCTTGTTTAACAGTTGATAACAAGAATGACTCGAAGAGTTTGACAAGTGAAACAGTTTATACTTCTTACTGGAAACCAACATATATTTTATTTTAAGTACAACAAATGTATACTAGTTCAACTACAAAAAACAGACCTAATGTATACCAAATATACAGAAAGTAAATAAACCTTTGTTTGTTGGATACATTGGTTTGACTCCACCTCCAACTAACGCCAGATAATTACATCTGAAAAGCATCTCTACATATCCAAGGCCTCCATCGCTAAAGTCATGCCTCTCTTTCTCCTTAAGTGGATCACAGTTATACACTCGGAATCCGTTCTCCATGCCACAGGCGAAGCATCCTGCAAATGCATGAACAATAGCGATACAGTTTTATCTGTTATACATACATTTTCCTTTCTTTAGTAATATTAATCGACTATCGTGTGTTTATGATACATACATGTCGACACGAGTGCAGAAGATGACTCGACCTGATAAACTCATACATGGAAACGCGATATCGCGCGAACTTACTTCAAGCGTGCAATCATGGAGTCACCCGTTGCATTAATGTGCAACGGTATCACTTCGAGATGGGACGGGAAGCAAACGAGAGAAAGATACAAACAAATGTGTCAAATCGTTTCATTCTTTGTACACTTTTACAAAAATGGGAAGATCATTCAAACGGGATCTGACTATACAAAAGTAAATCCGAATAAATCGTTAATTCGCTGCAAGTCGCGCGAACGTCAAAAGGTCACCGACATTTCTCGACGAAGAGGTTCGCGGTCGATCGATCGGCGAAATTGGTCCTCTGGCGTTCCGGATTATGGCAGCATGAAATTGAGAATGCCGAGTGAGACGTGGCATCACGCAGATCGACGCGGATTACCGTGGAGACGAACATTGACGAACATTGCGTAGACGCGCGGGCGGCAAAACTAGGCTAGGTTAGAACACGGAAGCAAGGCAAATCTGACAGGTACGCAGCCACGGATGTTGTTCCGCTATCGATACGCATTGTTAGGCAGCCGCACGGGACGTACCTTGGTCCTGATTGAAGCCGGCGTAGAGCAGACCATTGCCGTGCGCATTGCCCGCGGTGAGGTTCATCGTGGATCACTCCGTTGATGAAAACATCCGGAACCTCAAACGTGTGTATAGCTCGTTCCGCGGCTCCTCGGTCACATCGCCGGTTGGCCGGTTCGCCGACTCGACACTCTTCCGTGCTGTACTTGACTGTACTCTGCTACGAGCAGTACGAGCATGCCGAGAAACGTCGAACACGCGCATGTGTCGCGTATGTGTATGTGAGTACGTGGAATGTTTTCCTGATATATGCGTGTATATTTAATATCATACAATACATACATATTACATACACTTTTACAAAAAGTTACTTAAGGCACTGACAAGGAATTATTAAAGACTCTAATGATAATCCTATGATATTAAAATTTAGACGATTAAAATATTAATTTTGTTTTTTTATTCCTTATTATTTAATATTATTTTTATCTTAATTTATTGATTTGTTATTGTTTTGATAATAATACTTGATAAACAAGATTCTTATGACTCAATATTTGATTTTTATTTAAAGTATTTTTATTGTTATCATTCTGGGTTTATCTGTTCGAGTGATAATTGTATGTATGTAGAAAAATATTTATGAATATTATGATTGTTTTGACATTGTGGTTAACTCATAACATCAATTCTATTTTTATTAAGAATTCTAGGAAAGATGTGTAGACATTCTCGATTTTCTCTTCCGAAGTGTTCCAATTTATACAAAAAATTCTTAAAAATTTTCTAAGAACAAAATTATAAAAACTTCTAAGAATAATTTTTATCATATATATGTATATATAACAGAATCAGAGAGAAAACTTAATTAATCTTCCTGGCAGAAATCCACCACACCGACAGATGTTAATCAGCTGATCGGACAATCAAAATGTATTAATGACAATCAGACAACATGGCCGCGTCCAGGGTTTTAATTCTGCGATGTCGACAGTTTGCCTTTACACGCATTTATTCTCCATTTAACGCAAGTTGTACATGCTAATAATTCTCTGGGAGTGTATGGCGCTAGTCTGCTGATAGATAAATATCACCAAAAGTCTTGATATCAAATGTTGTTTGTGCTAAGCGTTTGCGACGTGCGCTTGGCCACAGGTTAGATCACATTTGCATTACATACGAGATGAATTCTCTCTGCAGGAACGTTTCGCTGACGAGAAGCTTACACACCGGCCGCGTGCTTCTGAAGGAAATCCCGCGAAACCTGAAAGGCAAGAAGCACAGTTCACAGCTATGGCTGGAAAGGCAGCTGCGCGATCCCTACGTGGAGAAAGCAAAGCAGGAGAAGTACAGATGCAGGAGCGCGTTCAAACTATTGGAAATCAATGAAAGATTCAAGATCCTCAACCCAGGTCTGACCGTCGTGGATTGTGGGGCAGCGCCCGGCAGCTGGACTCAGGTCGCCACCAATCTAACCAATGCTAATGGCAAGAAGGAAGGACCTGTTGGTAGAGTGTACGCTGTCGACAAACTCCCGTTTTATCCCGTAGAAGGTGCGACTGTCTTGGGAAACATGGATTTCACGAACATCAAAACGCAGGAGACTCTAAACAAATTATTGCAGGGGGACAAGGTCGATGTCGTTTTGTCTGACATGGCTCCAAATGCATCTGGCATAAGAGAGATAGATCATGATAATATAATGCTACTCGCTTACGCTGCCTTGAGATTCGCGTTACAAATCAGTAAGGCACAAAGCACGTTCGTTGTAAAAATCTGGGACGGTGGTAAGATGCAACAGTTTGAACAGAATCTGTTAAAATTTTACAGTAGCGTCAGGGCAATTAGACCTGATGCGACAAGAGACGAATCAACTGAGACATTCTTCTTGGCTAGGAGGTTTAAAGGTCTCAAGACGAGCTGATGTAATTAATTAGTTCTTAGAATTCATAGGACAATAGATTTGTTCGCGTTGAAATCTCCCAAATTTTTGCATTTCAGATAAATAAACAAAATTAATTTTATTATTATATAAAACGTTTTATGGATAAAAATATGTATTTATACGCAATAATATTATATGTATTATCGCGAAATTAAATATTTTTGTAAGCAACGCGAATTTAATATTTCAATTGTAATATTTAAAAAGGATGTGTTTGGCAGGTACAAATAAAAGAGCACAATAATTTTGTATCATACGGGCGTCGTATGCGATTCTTTTTTATAACTCCTTTACTCCGTTATCTAACAGGCGACCTCGCACAACACGACAAATGCAATATACATTGATATATTTCGCTATAAATAATACAAGAAGATTTAATACACGATTAATACGCAATCGGGACTGTGCTGCTGTTAACGCTTATTTATTTATATTATGCCTATATTATGCCTCTATGCGTATATACATTCCTCAATGATATAATTAATATGTACACGAATCGACATTTAATAGTACTGGAGAAAAATTACACACCACATTGAAACGTATGTAGATCAGTAGATTTACTGGCCACACAATGTCAAATATCGTAAAATCTTTCGGCTTAATTATCGAGTTCGTAGAAGGAAACACGCGCAAGAAAGCTGATTCGAAATGTCTCGATGCTTTGAATGATAACTCGATAACATCTGCTACAATAAAAGTCGCGGCTTCTTAGTAACATTGTACGCAACAGATTAAAATTAGGAAGCAAATTATTTGGGTTGTCCGGAAAGTTCGTGCCGAAGTTTTGAAGGAAAATTGAAACGTAGAAGATTTAAATTTTTAATTTCATTTATTAAATTTAAATCTTTTGCGGTACGAACTTTTCGGACAACCTACTACTAAAAAAATTTTAATTTACGAATATTAATAAGATTTAATTAATAATTTAAATATTACTTGGAGTTGCTTAATATTATATTTGTCAATGATACAATGATTTCTTTTATTTTTTAAATTCTTTGACTTTAAAAGAAAGAAAGCTATAGAAAATAATATCTCAAGAGAGTATTATAAAATGACAAAATTTAACAGTATTTAATTTTAAATTATTCTAAATTATTTGCCTAGTAAAGTGAAAATAATTTTTCTATACGTTTTTGACTTAATAAAAATTAACTTACGAAGACTTTTGCGATTTACATTACTAATTCACACACGCACACACGCACACACACACACACACACACACACACACACACACACACACACACACACACACAACTCAAATAAATAAAAGCTTTAAATATTCTTGCTTACTACATGTCACATGTAGCCGGAGCGTTTATTATAGCGATATCGGAGACAACGTGTCATCAAAATGTAATTATCTTTCCTATATGAAAGGTAAAGCGAATACAACGAAGATGATCGAAACTTTTCGACTGATTTCAATAGCTGTTTTGAGAGAAATCACCTTTGAAGCTATATCAACGTGAAACAACGATCGATTGGATCACACACCGAAAAACACTTATTCTACGCTGTGGGCTAGCTAATATAATTGTGTGTAATTTTGTGATTGATCTGCAAAAAGTGATCTAACATGTCCGCGCACGCTTGCCATTTATAAAAACGAGTTATTTAAAAATTTGCAAGAGATCGTGTAACCGGAACGATTTTGTACGTTCTTCTTTGCAAATCTTACAACGATGAAATTGATGCTGCACGATTGTATTTCTTTACTGAAGAGAGTAACACGATTCCCAAGATTTCGTACGGCCGAAAATCGACTACTGTATAATAACTCTAAAGATCAGTCTGTGCTTCATTAACACTTCCGTTAGTAAATGAGCTCAACATATCGCTCGCGAGCTCACGAATACGCCATTCATACATTCTTATCTTGAAATTAGTGTTAACACTGACAAGTCTAATAACTATCTCTGCTGTAAAGAGAATATAGATTTATCAACGACGTTTCACACGAAACAGCTGAATTAATAACTATTTCATCATACGATAGCCTAATCAGCGATATATTTTTTTATCAAGAATTTGTTAGCCCGCATTTTCGTTATATATTTAAAATTCACTGCGATTGTTATATCATATTTTCATTAATTTCATTTGTCATATTAAAGTAATAAATAAGTGTATTATTAAAGTAAAATTTAATAGAATTGTCAAATAAAATTGCAGATGTAATAAGTATTTATTATAAATAAAATAGAAACTGTCTGTAAATGAAAGAGTCATTGTAAGTAAAAATCATTTCATTAAAACATGATTACATTGATAAAAACATTGAATAGAATTATCAAATAATCATAAAATAGACATAATAGTACCTATTATATATATGAATAAAGTAGAGTCAATACAAATGAAATTTCGTTAGAAATAAAATTTAATTAAAAAGTGATTATTATATTGTTAAAATAACATTGAATAAATTACCAAATAAAATTGTAAACGTAATAAGTACCTGTCTACGAATAAAACAGACAGTACAAATAAAGTTTCATTCATTAGAAAGCGATTATATTATTAAAATAATACTGTTAAAAATATAAGGTACTAAGTATCACATATGAAATTAAATATGTGACGAAACTGCAGATCCTTACTAATTTCTATCGAAAAAATGTAAAAAAATCACTCGTAAAAAAATTTTAAAATTACTTCAGGCAGTGTTTCTTCTATTTTAGCGCATTCTGGTAGAAAATTTTAGCTTTCGTAAATATTAGCCTAGTTAATGTCAGTTCAAACAAATCTATTCTCGTCAACCTTGATGTTTGAAACAGCGACGCTTTATTTTCGCAACTTAATATCTCTCGTCAGACGCGATGAATTCATAAGTGATTCTGATGCTCAGCGATTTATTTTGAAATGCATGACGCAGTTTGAACTTTCCATAGAAAGCATCTGATTAACGTGAAAAAATTTGTCATCGATTGCGCAAATATTTTGCGTCAGCATGCTATTTGCTACTTCCTCGCTACTTTCTCTATTCGATGCTTATCACTATTAATTACACAGCATAAGATATCAGAACGCATTTGTGAGATTTTCCTTGAAAATCTTTTTTTGGATGCAAATTTAATTACCGACACGGTGTGACGCAACTATAATGAACAAACGTCTAAGTACATTTCTAAATTTCCCTCCGCTTTTAGCGAGTCCAGGTTTTTTTTCTCACATGAAGGGAAGGCAATACCGGGAAGATACTTGGATTTCAGATCACTCCTCTTGAGATCGTCGAAGTTTCCAACGATTTGCAACACATTCGCTGAGCAAAAAAAAATACTAAACATGATACAAGCAGTACCGACTCTTGAACTTCTCAAACAGATTGCCGCAGATTGTCTTCCGTCAATCCTTCTTGTTGATCTTATCTACTATAAAGTCCTTCGTACAGTAGCGATCTAAACGCGACGAACAATCCGCAAACTACCTTGATGCAATTTCGGAATTCTCGAGTCACTTGACACAATTCCGTATACAGTTAGACCTTTCTTTCAAGAAAAGCGATGTGAAGAAGATTAAACGCTAATTGGTGTCTTTCGCTTTTGCATTGAAACCCTGTTCCCCGGCGACGTCTCCGTGAAGGGACTCAACCTTCGTGACGATCGCGTTCGAAAGGAACGGCTGTAAGATTGTTCTTGATCATCGTTCTGATCAACGGGATAGATAGCTGGATCTTTGATCAACGGAAGCTTACTCCAAAAATGTATCAAATCTGGTGTCTGATTCTGTCTTTCACTGGGTGTCGCCTGGATGTGATCCAAGTCCGACTTCCAACTCGACGCCATCAAATGATAAACTGGTTTCTGGCGGACAGGCACGCTGCTCTTGGTGCTGGTACCGTCGTAAGGGCCGACATCGTCCGCAGAATAGCGCGAGTTCTGCTTGTAATTCAAACTGTGTATGCTGTTGGCTATCTCTCCGCTATCCGGAAACCTTACGTAACCATCTTGCTGCGGCCGCCTCACGTAATCGAGAAATCTCACGAAATCTTCAGCGGAGTCCAAGTTCATCGCGCTCTGTATGGAACTGCTCGGGACGTTTGATTCGAAATCTTTCGGACTTTTTTGCAATATGCTCTCTTTCAATCGTTTATCGTTGATCATACGGATTTCAGTTATCGAATCGTCCTCCGGCGAATCGTACGAAGAAGATACACTTTCCAGTTTCTTGTTTTTCTCGTTCTCGAATCTCATGGAGAGCTGCTCGGTTGGCTTGCGTTCGTGCGAACTGACGGTCACCACATCGTGGACGTTATCAGGAAATATAACATGAGAACTCTTAATCTCCGAGCTGAACAAGTTTTTGGATTCGTCCTCGCTATCTTTGACTTTTTCCGTGTCCGGCGACTTGGTGGTGACTTGTAGTCTCTCAGTGTTCACGTCCAAGAGCGTCGTCTCTACAATGAAATCACCGTCAATGCTGACTTCGCTGGAGACATTGCTGCCCGCCTCATCTTTATCCTCTGTGAATGCGGAATCGTTATGATGATCTACGATCTGATTGAACAGCTTCTTTAGCTCTGCAATTTGGTCCTGTTGCCGTTGATGACGATCGCGATCCGGGCGCTCGATATTTCGAACCGTGGGAATCGTCATGCCGGCCTCTCCATGCTTCAGGATCTCTTCACCTTCAGCCGAGTCGTCTTCATCTGGTATGTCTGTGCTATATGGATAATCCACATCGTCTTCTTCCTCGTCATAGAGGAAGTCCGTTTCCTCGTTCGGCTTGGAAATTTCTGGTATCAACTCGTCTTTCACATACGTTTCGTTGTCTCGTTGCTCGTTTATCGGAATCGATGTCGTTTGCTTCATAGGAAGCGCGGAATCGGGTGCACCAGTAGTGACGCTTTCGTTGGCGTTTGAGGTGAAATTGAACATCTGCACAACCTCTTCGGCGGTATCGTTCTGCGTCAGCAACAGATCGTCCACTACGTTCGTCAGTTTTGTAGGCGAGATTAGCAGCACTAATGCTGGTGACGACTCGGTGGAGCTCTCTCGCTTCTCCGTTATCAAGACGCTTTCTTCTGTACTGCCACTGATGTCAATTCTCTTCACACTCGAGGAATTCAACACTGTTTTCAAATCTATTGGAATCTTGTAATCCACCACTTCCGAAAAATTGGTGTCATTCGTTTCCTCGACCAATTCCGTTACTGGAACTGTCGCTGGAAGCTTTTTTCCAATATCATCGACATTGGAATTTCCAAAAAAGAATTCTTCTTCGTCCAAGGTCGTGTCGTTCTTCAATTCGTACAATGTCATAGGCAACTTCATTTTCTCTTCGTCTGCTGAGAAATAAGTTTCATTGCGAGTCGGCGCCGCGATCGGCTGGTTTTTCAAGAACGTTTCTTCAACTTCGATCTCCGTCGACTGAGGATTGGTGTCGGACACCACAGGAATGTTAAGCTGCAGAGGGATGTTAAGCTGCAAGGGACCAGTCGACTTTTTCTGATCATTCTTGACAGTTTGTGCACTACTAAACATGAGCTTAAGTCGTTCCAGAAGGAAATCCTTGTGCGCAGTCGCGTTAATGCTTATGCTTTTAACGCACCTACCCATCTTGTCCGCGTGATAACCTTCTGCGCAAGCAGGTAACACTCCCGGTGCGATAAACACGCTCTTCGGCGTTATTCTTCGAGAGTCCAGACTGGGTTGAAAGCCGCTTTGTGGATCCACCAGGAGCAATGCTTGCCAGAAATCGCCCAGAAAGTCAATGTCCTTCTTTTTGGGTGTCGATGATGATGATGGTGCTGATGATATTTCTTCAGGTAAGCGGGCAGGTGCCAATTCGGCGCTGCAGATTAGTCCGAGAAACAACAAGATAGGGAACATTCTCCATCGAGAATGCCTTCGCCGTAAGCTCAACATCGTTTCGTCCTCGTTGCTTCTGATCGAAGTTTCTTCACAAAGAAAGAGGAAGTTATCTCAAGATCGTCTGGATTTTGCTTGTCACCTGTCCCTCGTTTTTGGAAGCATCGGATCAGTCTGCCAACAGGTAAGAGAATTAAATAAAATTAATCGTTTTCTATGCACGGTATACGTGTAGCATGCAGTCGAGCGGAGAAATTAACAATACGTTTGCGCAACGCGGCGATATATTAACTTCAGCCGCTGGAGCTTTCACTTGAGTAGCGGCTCATCCAGGGAGCAATATTAACCCAGTTTCTAATCTTAATAAATACCACTTAGCCGGCGGTGCACGTATACCGGATGCATCATTCCCCGAGGCAATTTAGGGCTGTAAGTTTCTTCCGGAATTTCTCAGAATGTTGCACATCTGCTTCGAGCGTAACTAAAGTGCCCCTAGAAATGCTTTCTACTGTCTTTACGGATGTGAATAATTAGAAAAGAAAACTTCGAATGCGTGGCTGGTAATCATATAATGACGCAGTGTGACACGCGGAAAAGAGAATAAATCGACTATTATTATCTATCAAGTGAAAGTTGTTTCGGATCCTCTTGGAGCAAAGTGCTAGTAATAGAAAAATCACGGTATTCCTATCCCCTTCGATGACATACATCATGCAGCAAATACGTGCCATAAATCGATTGTCGATTTTATCAACTTACTCGACTGCCCGAACAAGCAATTAATCGTCAAGTTTACTGTGATAGCTGTGCGAATGATACGCGAGAAAGGAAGAGTTATACAGCTGAAATAATATATACATCAGACGAACGTGATGATTTGCAGGAACACATATAAACCAACGACGAATTTTGAATGTAAATTTGATGTGAATCATATAGTAGAATTATTATAGGAGAATTATATCATAGTTTATAGAATTATATCATAGTCTATCCTCTAACTAAAAATTCATCTAATTTCACATACAAAAACAAACTCGAAATAAAGAGTTT
>NW_017259192.1:420876-430526 GCF_001594045.1 Atta colombica | reverse complement strand
TAATATATATAATTATTTTTTTATGGAAATAATTATTTGGTTTTATTGCGTTGGTTTATTGCAATTTATGTGTCGATAGAAGAAAAATCAGAACGTGGCGCATCTGACATCCCCCATTTCCGCTCTTCAATTACTTTTACATTTATTATCTCGCTTTTTAACCGAGGCTTCCGCGTATAAAGTATACGTAAAAGGATAATTAAACGTATGCAATTGCGTTGCGTGATATACGCCGTTTGTGTTTCTCGGAGTTTCGAGAAATACAATATGTTTCGGGTTGTTACTAGGCACTGACACTGTTACCGTTCGCATATATCCTTAAAAGGCGTGCTGCAAAGTGCGTGCCTCATATGCGGCTGGATAATGCGCCTGCCGAGTGTGCGTACACACAAGTACAACGAGGAAAAGTGAATGCACGCCGATCTGTTTTTACCGTTACGCAGGCACGCCGAGATTATGTCTGCTTCGTGAATAAGACGTACAAATACGAAAATCGACTTCCCGATCGTTTATGTGTCGTCGCATCGCGCGGAATATATCGGGATTATTTCAGGGGGCTGCTCTCTTCTATTTTCAGTAGCAATAACAGGAGTAACGGATATTTTATAGTTTTCTGAGTGAAAAGCCGCAAAATGTCATATATCTTAGTTTATACTGGAGTAATCCTTATCACTGATTACCTCGAGTACGAGACAAATTTGTACGAAATATATCATATAATTAGAGGAGAAATATATCATATAATTCCCTTCCTTTTACTTGTAATTCTTTACAAAATCAATGAATCGATAATTTTTAATAAAATAACTAAATCGATGGTTTTTAACGAAATTAATAAATCGATCATTTCAAAAGTTTCATAAATCAATTTTTGTCGAAATTGAGATATTAATTTCAGAATCATGAGAGACTAATACACAATTTCTTATAAAAATCGCATTAATCACGCATTTTTTTTCTAAAAAATCTTTTTACTACAAAATTGAAGATGTTATTCTATAACATTTTTAGAAGTCTCTCATTACATTTACAGAATTTCCTAAAGGTACAATTATGTAATTTGTACGAAATGCTCATTTTTTTCAAACTCAATGTAAGTTAATATTTTCAAAATTACTTTTATCTTTGAAAATAAGTTTTTAAAAATGATATAATCCACTCATTTAATATATGAGCTGAAGAGACATTTTTTATATATTTCTAATTAATTTTAAAGATACATCTTCTTTGAAACTTCTTTTCTGCTTGTAATTCTCAATAAAATTAATGAATCAGTATAACTACAGTTATAAAAACTAGAATATTTTTTTCTGCGAAAAATTAGATTTTTTTATTTACATAGGATTTCTGATATGACCGATTCAAATGTAACCGCGTGCAACATACAGAATTTTTACCGTAAGAAACGTATACACGTTATAAATTGTCTGTTTCCGGTAAGAAAAACGAATTCATTTCTCGGGCAACGTGTTCTGAGGATAACACAAATCTAGACGAGAAACGCGAAGAACAGAGAAAAAACGGATACAAATTGATACGACGTGTCCACATCACACGTTGGAGATAAACTCAACGACTCAATTTATGAACATGCCCCGATGCAGATGTAAAATACAGTTTCCTGCGAGCGAGCCCGTTAACATTCCAAAAAGTTCAACATGTCCCACAGCGGGCACTGAAATTGATGCCGTAAATAAAACATGCGTAACGATCGGAGGGAGATTGAATGTCTTTCGCGCGACCGTATTTATCAGCCTTTCCAATCAACGAAAGTCGATGCGTTAACATCGAGGTAAATGTCAGACAGCGGCAGGAAGCGCCTATCGTCTGGCTTTGCCCGTTTACGATGCACGCCGTCGCCGCGCGCGCAATAATTTCACTGAACGACGCTCGCGTGGAAAACGCGATTTTCCGTACGTAGCACGATATATTGACAGCCCGAAGTTGGATTAATGCTTGGTATCACCGTTTATCGGCGATACGTTCGGAATGGAAACGTGGAATATTTTGAACATGAAACACCAATAACACTGTATTATAAAGTTTCTATTTTCCGATCTCAATGGTGATTCTTATGTAGCTGTTGAAAGAAAATATATATATAAGATTAAAAAAAAATCCATCACTCACAGATTTCGAAAAATCAAGAGCTTTAATTTTGAAAAAAGTCTATAAATTTAAATAATTTACAAACCTTTTTCCAGGGTTGAATAAGTTAATTTTTTTTTAAATTAAATTAAGTTAAAGTTAACAGTCTTGAAAATTTAACTTAATTAAAATGCAAGATAATCCGTAATAAAATTAATTGAATTAAAAGTTAAGTTAATAAGAAAAAGTAATTAAAAAGTTTTAAAAGTTAAATTTGGATTGAACAAATAATCAAAGAAAAAAAAGAAACAGTTTGATTTTTTTACAATTTTTCTTTTCTTATAGCTTATTTATTAAATCTAGTTATTTTTGTTCACAAGTAACGATTATACAATATATTAGGTATAGTAAAAAGAAATCTATTATTTTTCCATTCAATTTCATGCAAAAATAATGGATTTCTTTTTACTACACCTAATAAAATTATTAAATTATATACTCATTAGAGCATTGTATCTAAGAACTTAAAAAAAATCAAATTAAAAGTTAATAGTTACCGATAAAATGTAACTAAATTAAGTTAAAAAGTTAAGAGTTTAAAATGTAACTAAGTTAAGTTAAAATTAATTAATTTTTTAACTTAATTTTTATCTTTTTAACTTAGCACTACTCAACCTTGCCTTTTTTTGTTATTTTACGGAGTAAAATACATAAGAATAAGTATTGATCGAAAAACATCACTGTTATCTATAGTCAAATTTAATCTAATTATATCTTAAGAAGCAACGGCTTTAACCTAAATTTAAATTTAGGTTAAATTTGACACTATAGATTTAATGAGGAACATTAGAAATCAGTATAATTTTTTTACGTTAAATATTAATATTACAAATTTTAGAAATAGTGTTGTTTCCGGTGCTAAGACAAATACAACATATCATGATATAAGATAGGCCATGTTCCTTTACACAATTATTTTAATCTTCCGCCGGTAAAATTTTAACTCTTCCATCAGCGATAGGGGTCTTCAAGAAATGGAGCAAATTTTTTATTGTTCCGGACTATATTAGTAAGTCCGATAAAAATCTGCTATTGTTAAAGTCTTAAAGTTTTAGCAATGAGTTTTTACCATCATAGAAGTTGAAATATTTCTTAATTTTTACAGATTAAAATTTTTCAAAATTCACACTGTTAAATTCATCATGTTAAATTATATTTGTTAAATTATAATTTAAGTTATTTTTTATCATTTCTGTAAAGCGCCATTGCTCCTTCTCAACATGTCGTTAATTTAACTATGCTATAAAACAATGGAGTTAAATAATTTAATTTAAGAAAATATATTAAATTTGACTCAAATTTAGTTTATTTAACTGCATTTGCACATATTAAATATAGACGTTATTTACTTTGAAATTAATTACAGAAATGAATTGATTTATATTTTGAAAAAAATGAAAATTATAAATAACAAACTGTTATTTAATTCATGGAATTGAATTACCATTTCCTCTTTGATATTTAACAGTTAAAAGTATCAATGGTGCTTTTAAAGATTCTGATTTCGGACGGAGGATTAATATATCATTTAAATTATATACATAAATATTAAAAAGAAAAAATTTATACTATCATTTATTTTTGTATATTATAAAAAGATATTTAAATTTTTAACTACATTATCATATATTACAAATTTACATTATTACAAATTTACATTATTACATAAGAAATTCGAAGTGGAGTTTTTAAAAATTGAAGAAAATTGTAAACACTTTTGCAGTATAAAAGACCCTCTACCTACAAACGTAAAAAAAACCTACCTACAAGAAATATCCCTTAATTGTCGCGAAATAAAAAGTTGATAAAAATTTGTTCCACTGTATAATCGTTATCGCTCGTCAGAAACACGCCTGCGCCGGCCCGACGGGGAAAGGACTATTGGTGTGGGATTTATGTGAGAACGATTTATGTAAGTACTCTCTAGTACGATCCGAGATCGCCATTATGAGATATCAGCGTCAATTTTTCTTTCGGAACTATTCCATACCGCGATATCTACGCATGGTAGAAGCACGTGGAAGCATTTCTATTAAAAGAGCTGTAAGGACGCTCGACGGATCGGCTTGCAGCCGATCGCGGTAAGATCACTAAACTAGGATACTTATCCTCTATAGCCTATTTCAACTACAATCGCTAAATTGGTTCGGCGTATTTTGCGCTAATAAAAGGCCGCGGGTACGCTGAATGTCATGCATGAAGGATGTTAATACGCGCAAGAAAGATCTTACCGAATTATATCTCTTCAATGAATTTAAGAAATAAAAATGAAGATATTAAAGTGAGAACTAAGATTTTCGTTTCAGACGCAATCTTTTTGTATTAAGATATCACTGTCTTCCTTCCAAAAGTGATACAGTTCAAGAAATATAATTTTCGAATTATTATCATGAATGAGTTAAGTAAACATTATTCTATCAATTATCAAGAGTGAACTAGTTTATTCTAGTAACATAATTTATTGGCCAAATATTGATTACAGTAAGTGCAAAAAGTATTCGTACAGAGAAAGTATTTTTGAAAAAACTTTATTTAAAAAAAATGAATATTATCCAAGAGAAATATGAATCATCGAATCGATATTGATTTTAACACCAATTTGACATTGATTCGACGTTTAATTGACGAGCATTTCTTGCTGGGTAATTAATAATTTATTCATAAAGAATAAAATGGACTATACGTTTCTTAAAATTATATATACCAAAAAGATGTATATTAATTATAGAAAATATATATCATCTAAAAAATAAGCAAAAATTAAAAATTGTTTGGATGCTCAAAAAGTATTGGTACATTCGAGAAATTTAGCTTCTAAAATAAAAAATATATGCGAAACTTATTTGTTTATGTTAGAACAGAATGTATTCATTGTATAAAATTGCTGTTTATTTTCTAAAAAAAATTAAATTATTTTCTAAAAGCTATTAAATAAGACTTCTTTTATAAAAAAATTTTCTTGTACGAATATTTTTTACACTCACTGTATACCGACTTAATATATCCTCATTTAATCAATGTATCGCTCCTAGAATAAAAAATCGTTAAAAATCACAATTTGAAAAAAATGATTTTTTTAAGAATTGTGAGACAAAAATGACATTAGATCACGATAATTCAATATATGTATATTTTTTTCTTTTTACATTTGATATTCGGAGTTAATAATTTTTTGTTTTAATTAAAAAATAATTTTTTTAAGCCTTTTCTGGGAAACTTAGTTTTTTTTCAGTTGTATCATTTTTGAAGTAAGGGAGCGATTATGTTCAATTATTGGGGAGAAAAACGATGAAGGTACTCACGCATTATAATTCCCCGGTGATTTCGCGAAAGGTCGAAACTCACTCGAATAATAAAACCGAATCTTCGGTTTCCTCCGACGAGGTTGCGTGCACGCGTTTGCTAAACAAAACGTGCAGTACACGCAGCCGAGGAGGAAAATAAAAGATATGTAAAAGCGAGTATATCACGTTTAATGCCACGCGGCGCGTACAAACACGAGCGTATAATCCAGCTGTAAATTCAGTGATTCGGGACAGGGCGAAATAAAATATAGCGTATCCAAAGATCTCGCTACTTGCCGGACACGCTATTGCTCGAGGTCACCGAAAGAAAATTAACCAGACGCAAAGCGACATTTTATGCGTGGCGCCACGAAGGATCTTGAGAGCATTATTTTGCAAAAATACGTACTTCTATATATAAAGAACGTTACAAGATACGGCTTAATAATATCGAACATGCCCGTCACAAGAAAAGGAATCTCTGCAGACACGACTTTTTCGAAATTTTTTGTTCGTTCTTCATCCAAGCTATGCCGAAGCTACACTGTTAAAATTTATAATATCAAATTATATCCAATTTTGTGCTATTTTTAATCAAATTCTTTAAATCGTCACTGCTTCTACTCGATATGTCATTAATTTAACTGAAACAATGGAGTTAATTTAACTGAAACAATTTGACTCCGAAAATAATTTAATTCAAGATGTATTAAATTTGACTCGAATTTAAATTATTTAATGAGTATATTAATATAGATTTTTAAACTATATATAACCATAGAATTGATTTACATTTTGACATACATGGAGATTTAAAATAACATTTTATTTTTTATAATCAAGAGATTGGATTATCATTGCTCCTTCAATATTTAATAGTGTATTCTGTTCGTCACATTTTTATACCCATGTGTCTCTCTTTGCTGCCAAGTGTAGCCCAAACAATTTAATAAGAGAAATTAATGAAAATTTTATGACGTAAGTTTAATCATACGGTATATTAATTAATAGCTTCCGGCATAAATGCGAATGGAAATGTTTACGAAATGTCAGATCAGAAATAAAAAGATAACGAAGCAATATTTATGATCAATCAAAAGTCCTCTTATAAATAAATTCATTTACAGACTATCACTTGATTTTAATTTACGCATAATATGAGTTCTGATTATACTTATTGAGAATTGAACTCTTTTTCTCTCGTTGTGCTATTCTATTTTTTTGCATATATAATTATAACACAAATGTAATATTCATATATACAATATATATATAATTTATCACTCATTATATCGTATATATATTTTTCGATAATCTCCTGGATGTATTTTCGTGAACTGTTTTTATCATTCAATTTCGAATGCGTAGCGTAATAAAAATACCGACTCGGCTCAGCGCGAGAAAGTTTTTATATTTTACAGACCGGGACACAAGCAGTGAATGGTTCAACCATGATTACATTCCGACAAATACTTAAGTCGTTTTACTGATAGCAAGAGTATTTCCTACGCGAGCATGCAATTCATTATCCGCATTTGTCAATGATCAGCGGCTTTTATTACTCGAGTACCAACCACCAAGCGTTTCTGTATCGGAAGCTTTCTCCGATAAGGTTGTCACTTTCGACTCAAAGAGAGAACAGAGAGAAAGAGAAAAAGAGAAGGGGAGGGGGAAAGGGGGGGGGAGCAGAAAGAGGATAGGAACAAGGAGAAATTTTCAAAGAATCCGTTAATTACGTTTCAACGTTTAGGAGATTATAATTAAGCGATAACGTGGACACATCTGCTATAGTCAATTTGATAAAGGTTAATTAATTTCAACGTGACTGGCCAACAAGATTATTGACTGGTAGAAAATTCATTCAATTATTCAGCGTTTATGGATTCTGTTGTTTAAATCTTTTGAGCCTTAATTACAGTCAGATATTCAATCAAGCTTATTGAATTGAAGAAGATTAATAAGCTACTTAACTGCGATATTTTTTGTAAATGCACGCTTCTCATATAAAAGCATTTTTTAACCATACAGAATTTGCAGCAATATCGCTGCAATTACAGTCAGATTAATTACAGTCAGATATTCAATCAAGCTTATTGAATTGAAGAAGATTAATAAGCTACTTAACTGCGATATTTTTTGTAAATGCATGCTTCTCATATAAAATTTTTTAACCATACAGAATTTGCAGCAATATCGCTGCAAAATCTCTGCAATATTGCTGTAACATACAATGTTGCTGCAATGTTGCAGCAGTGTTATTGCAACTTTTGTGCAACTTTGTGCTGGGATATTGTATTGAAAATAAATACAATTTATACATTTTTTTCAAAATTTTTCTTTAGGATATTCTTTAAGCTTCTATAAATTCTCAGGAAGTGTAACAAAAACAATCTAATTAAAGGCAAAGAATTTCGCGTTAATGTTAATTAACTTTTTTTCTTTTTAAATAAAAAGTTACATTAAAATTTTAGCAAAAAGATGAATATAATTGTATAAAATATAATATAACATAATACAATATAATATAAATATTATATCTATAATATAAATATTGTATCTATTATAAAATATTGTACAAAAATAATTACATAAGCGAAAAAGATTTTCAGATTGAATAATTATTACAACAAGAAATTAAGATAGAATAGAATTTGAAATATATGAGGTCTAATAAGAAAGAGGTCTAATAAGAGTAGTGCATCAAAGAATTCTTCCAACATGCATTATGATGCAACGCCATTATCCGCGTTGATACAACCATTAAATTTTTCCGATTCGCGGAGACGTCTGTTGCTTTAGCGAATCTGACTACAACTGGCAAAAGAAAACGATTAACCCTTCGCGATCCGAGATAACATTGAAAAATAGGTCGATATGAAACAATTCTGCAATTACTTGAACGTCATTGATATTGTTTAATGTAACAATTTTTCTTATTCTAAGTTTAGCTTTAATAAAATAAACCTAAACTCTGAAGTATGTAGTCTACAAATTATAATAACTCACTGCTTTAAATTTGCATGGTACATATAAGAAATTAAAAAATAAATATATGACGATATGTAAAAAAATATAATCAATTAATGCCTTTATTGTCATCGCTTATTTTATAAGCGATAATTAACTTGATGCTAGACCGCGTGAAAGGTTAAAGACATGCTTTAGTATCTTGCGACAAACCGACTATAAAGATCCATCAGCTTTAATCTTCCTGCCGGCACCGACACAGAAAACATCGTGTATTTGTCTTGCGTCTGCTCTCATAATCCATAACACTAACATTTACACTTTGGCGCTCCAGATGCGTTAATTATCGCTCATACCGAACTTCTCTCGTTTGGATTAGTTTTTGGCTTTTTTTCCAGATATTTTTCAAAGATGGAATAACAGAGATGGAATACAAGATAATTAGTTAATAAATCAATTTCTGAAATAAAATTAATATTTTCTTCACTTTGAAAATATTACAAGTCAATGATCAAAAAATAATGTAATGCAATCGATCGACTCAATATTGTCATTAAATAAAGAAGCTTTATTTAGAAATTGTGGCAAATTGAAACTATATTTTTTTGATCTATAAATTTTATCAAAATGGCTAAAAGATTCTTAGCTAAGAATCTTTGATGAAAACAACAATTCTTAGCTAAGAATCTTTGATGTTTACATGACCTGACTCGCATTGTTGTATATATTTCGTCGATGAGGAGCGATATATAAAGTATCTGCATTTTCTTAATATATGGTTCATTATGTCGTGACGCAATCGCTCTTGAGGCTGTGTAAACGCGCACGATTGCAGATCGAGTGGATGTTTCAAATGCATCAATTGCACTTGGGTTACTCGAAGCGAATCGCGATTGCGTCGTATCGTACGTATGTACTTCGAAGAATACTGCGTATATTATTTATCGTATTCCGATACGTTGCGGATTTTTTCATAGAACGCAGACATTGATTTTTAACTCGATGTGCTGTAACCGATATAACATAGCTATATTATCCAAAAAAGTTTCGCTTACTCATTTTGTAATTCAACTAAAATACCGAGGTTTTATTTCCTTGGTTTTATTTCCTTATCTTTAATTTTAATGAAAATATAATAATAAAAGAATTTTGTCCATTTTGAATAAGATTTTAATGAAAAATATATCAATAGAAAAATGACTAGACTAGATTATTCCTAGTCGACATCAATCATTAACTAAAAGTAACATA
>NW_017259192.1:417667-420776 GCF_001594045.1 Atta colombica | reverse complement strand
TATTATTATATTAATATATATTATTTGTGCAAAATTATAACAATAATGTTATGTTATTTTTAGTTCGTGTCGATTAAGTTAAATCTGATAAAAAAGTCAATTGATAAAAAAGTCAAAATCAGCAAATCACCTAATAAGACAATTAAAATAAAACAAATAAAAATTACTGTTTATTTGAAAAGCAACTATGTGTGTTCTTTACACCATTCCAGATTCATTTCATTATTAATGCAGAAAAGTATTAAGATATAGTTATCAAAAAACGAGATATTTTGTATTTTACGTCAAAGTGCAATTGCGTCCATTAATGTTTCAAAGCTTATCTTTCGGCATGAACTCAGAATTAATCCAACATTTTTGATTCTCTAACAATAATTTTTCATTTTAACAAGTATCGTTATTAAACAAAAGAAGCTCGGAACTTGTATAAAATAACCAAAATAGATAAAGTTCTTTCAAAAAAAAGTTGCCCAGCATAAAATATATTTTAATATTTTCCTTACGCTATAAATAGACAAATTTTTTTCTTTTTTCTATAAAATACAGAATATGTAAATATAATAGAAATGATATCAAAATAACTTTTCATTTCAATCAAAAACAAGAATAAAAAATTACCAAATTGGCAATTCTAGGAGGATACCATCAGCGGTATCCTCCTAATATTAAGAAATATGGTAGTTGAAAGAAACAATAAATTTGGTGCAAGAAATAATAGCCTAAGAAATTATAGCCGGAGAATGCAAGGGTTTATCATCAAAGTTACTATTCTCGATTTAAATGACCTCGAGATGACCAATCGTGACCTGTGTCTTCAGCTTTCGTCGTTCCTCTCGCAAACGTCTCGAATCTACGATGATTCACTGGGAGTTGACCTCTCCCTAAATAACGCAACGCCAGCAGAACGAATTCAATAACGCGAAGCAATGAATCCTCGTGCTCAGATTATCTCGAGGTACAAGAGACGCTGCATTTCAATAGCTAAATACTGTCTACAATAATCGCACAACACAAAAATTCTTTTTTTCTTCGATATTCTTTTTTCGGAAAACTTTAGATGAATTATTTCATTACAATTCAATCTCAATTACGAGATGAAAAAACCGAGAGTGTGCAATTAAATTACTAAAACCAAGAGTTCAACTTCGCGGTAAATAAATGGTGCTAGCAGAAACCACAAATCTCTGTACGCGTGGATGAATATAATGCGGTGCAGGTAGAATGTGAGAGTAGCAGCCTTTCGAAACGACGGTTCTATGCGCATTCCTCGGGATTGTAATCTCGGCGTTTCTCGGGTGATTAGTAAATCCGCGTCTTTCTTGATTTCTCCTGCAGCAAAGTCTATCGACAACGGTATACAAAGCACTCCGAAAGAAATCAACTGTTATTTGCTTAAACTGTAGATTCATGAAGAAAACATTATTAGATATCATATTATTAGAAAACATATTAGATATCAAGAACCGCTTTCATCAAATATTTCTTTGCATCCAACTAAAAATTTGATATCAACAACGAGTGAGTAATCTACTTGTAACTGTCACATTTTTAAACTGCCAGATAAAGGCAATTTTTTTCACTTAAAAAACAATAAACTGATATTCCAGACGTGTCTTGTCTAAAATGTATTCTATTCGATATGAATTTATCGATTTGTTGCATATCGCAGGTTAAAAATAGAGGTACTTACTTCTATTGCACGAGAAGAACGGTTTTGTTAAAATATCTAAAAATTTAAAGATGTGTAATGGAAGTTCAAGTGCCTCTATTTTTAACCTACGATATGCAACGAACCGATAAATGCACATCGAATAGAATGCATTTTAGACAAGACACGTTTGGAATATCAGTTTATTGCTTTTATATTTATATATACATACATATATATTATATACATAGAAAAATAATTATATTGGAACATCAAAATTATTATGTAGAATGCCCAAGCTAGTTGCCAAAATGTCAAAATGATTTGTAACATTGCTCATCATTGAAATTCTTAATTTGATGGTTCACACATTAAAATTATTTTTAGATCTATCTATATGTTTAGGTACTTCAATAAAATCGTTCTTTCCACGTACATTGGTAGAAATGTACATAATACAGGCTTCAGAAGTATGGAAAATATAATGCTCCCTGAGTAAAGTTTCGAGAGAAGTGTGTATCGAGGTCATAAATCGCGAGATAGAATTCTTGAAAGTGCGACACGAGCGTTTCCGAGACACCCCGTAGCCGAGACTCGCGTAGCTAAGAATCGCACAGCAGGTGTATCTTCGCTAAGATTCCCCTACATCTCCGACGGCATGCACTCTGTCTGATCTCGTACTACGTATCCTGGAGCCCGGTGCATCCTAGCTCCGAGTTTATCTGGTGTGTGCAGTTTGACTGTGGCCGTACATACATACATATTTCAGAGCGTCTCAGTTCTGCTACATAACTGCATTCTAGCTCCGATACACCTCGTACTCATGTCCGATGTACTTCGCCGACCGAACAACCACCATTTCTTGAGTACTTGTTGCATGAGTGTTGTTCAACCGAGATAGCTTTCGCTTTTTCTCGCGCGACTGAATTTTCACGGCGAACTTCTACGGATATCCACACGGGGATAATCGGTGTCTTAGATCACGCGTTATCTCATACTATGAGTAAAGGTATTATAAATATACATACACATATCTACCAGTTAGCTATTTTAGTTTTGCATATTAATAAATAAATAATAATAATAATAATGTTGTGTAGCCAAAGTTATATTTAGGAAAAATTATCTTTATATTATTTAATGCTCTATTTTTATATAAAAATTTTATTAAAGTCTCTATTTTTATATAAAAACTTTATTAAAGTATTATATATATCGATATCGATAACGAGTGGTTAAAAAATAATGTTCGATTTTTATTGTTTAACATGTTATGTATTTCTCAGACAACAAAAAGCATCTAAAATTGAATCAAAAGATAATTTTTGTGTCTAAAAGATACGTTTTAAAAACGTCTTATGTCACAATTTTAGACTTTGAGTTGTCTGGGTTTATATTTGAAAAAAGTTTTTATTAAAAAATCTTTTTTATACAATATCAATAATATAATAGAGTAAACGA
>NW_017259192.1:413031-417567 GCF_001594045.1 Atta colombica | reverse complement strand
CTAAAATACTTTTTCGTACACACAGCATGTATAATTAAAGCAAATTCATATATATATATATATATATATATGTTATCGATAATAGAGTAAATGGGTACAACGTCGAAACACGTTGATAAAAACAGATAGAAATTCAGATTTATTCAATGTTATGCAAAGGTATTCTTCGCACTTAACGTTTTGTGTAAAACTTTCGACACACAACTTCTATCACAAGAATTGTTAGTTGCCAATAATACGTGTCAAACAGGTTAGAATAAATCAATCGCTTATCCTGTCAAAATAAATAAGCTAAAAAGAAGAAGATTGATTCACTACATTTTTTAATCAGCTGTGAAAAAATATATCTTGGAACTTGAGAGATATGTAAAACTTGCCGAGCGCGATTCGACTTTTTGCTACGAATCCAAAATTTCGTCATAGCGCCGCGAAGGCTGACCGGCTTGTCAGTGAGAGGATTGTATCCTAACAGGCGCGGCCAGGTCTGCTAATGTAATTGGCGCGCGATTAAACGAGGAATTAAGCTCGATGTTGCTTATAAGCGAAGGCGATACCGTAATTCGCCGGCTACAGGATGGCCTCGCCCGGCGATCTGAACTGTAGACTTTTAACAAGACGCGAGTGAGATTTCTTTCGAGGCGACGAGCAGATGTGACACACTTTTGGCGATACTCAACCACGAACGGTCGTCCCGAGACAATGAGCGATTATCGATTTAAAGGATAATTAATAATTACTTATACACGAAACAATGTTGGCGAAGATGATTAGAATCTAGCATTAAAATTGTTCTGCTGCAGGATCTTACAGCATATCCATTATATTCGTTATGTGACTAATGCACAATGGAAAAATTTGTTAAGTTGTTTAAATTTCATGTGTCCCGTATAGTCCATCTAAATTGTTGTGTTAATTTAACATAAGATGAGTATATGTTAGAAAGTAACAAATATTATGTAAAAAATATAACATTGACACAATTTATAAGCAAACTGTGAAAATATATTTTTTCAGTAAAATTAACAAAAAATGAATATGTTAGAAAGTAACATATTATATAAAAAATTAATAAAATACACTGATAATTTGTAAGAAAATTGTGAAATATGCTCAGTAAAATTAAAATTTATAATATATGTTAAATTGTTCCAGTAAAATTAACATTTATAATATGATAAATTAACATATTTTAATCATTTATCTTAGAATTTATGTTACAAAATATTTTTATTAATTGCGATCATTTATTAAATTGTATTATTTTAAAATTAAAAAAATGTTGAGTATCGATTTAACACAAATGTTCAAATAACATAATCACATCATGCTAAATTAATACTCGGATATATATTAAAAATTCAATAAAAAAGGACCGATGTTAACATGAATATAAATGTTTTTTTAGTGTGTAATAATATCGAACAGTCGATAATTATGCATAATGGATATTTTTTTGAAAAAATATACTGAAAGATAAATAAAAAATTTCAGTATATTCTATATAGGAATTTTATGAAAAATTAATGGGAATTAGCGAGCATTATTTAAATACAATTCAAATAATTTTGAGGAAAAAATTAAACAAAAAAATTATATATGTGGCACAATCTAGATATAATTTCTCTTTCAACAAATTCACGAAAGTACATAGTCATTTTTGCATACATCTTGAGGTGCTCGGTATTATTTTCTCGCAATGTCAGAGGCAGTTGATCGAAAAGTCACTGAGTCTACTGTTCATAGATATAGTCGTCGGGATTATGAGATAATACATTTTTTTTTAATTGCTGTTCTATATCTGTTTTCTGGTGGGACGTTCACCTCGAATCGAAAATCAAAGTTGGCTCCGCGCCTGGAACATAGAACGTTGTCTTCCTGTTTATAACACATCAGTTATTATCTGTCGTAATTTATTTCCACTCGTTGACCTTCATTTAGGCTATCACAACAAAAATCCGGGGGCATCATCTTAATTTCTCGCGCACGTGTATCTTGCGTACAAATATTGAGATAATAATTTTTTTAATTATCCAAACGCATTAATTATCCAAAAATCAAAATCATTATCAGCTATAATTAAAATCTCTATCGATTAAGAAAAAAAAAATGTCTCTCGAAGAAACGTTTCAAATCATAAAATATCTCAGTCACGAATACCTTCGGAAAGCCTCCTGAGCTCGAAATTCAATAGCTTTATTTCACAGCGCGTTTAAGACACTGAGTTTTTCTACAATATATATATGTATCGTATTATCTTCCATTCTTCCATTCTTTCTCTTCTCATTCTTCCTTCTGTACTGGACGTTTCGCTTCTCAGAAACGAGACGCCGAACCACATCATTGCGGGGGATCACCTCCTTTCATCCTCGTTTTCTTCTCTCATTTTAATCTCGTCTGCGCTAGATTTACTACTCAGTGCATTAAAACTTAATACACTGTATACCACGTTGGACTTGCGTACTACATATCGCTCATTCGGATAAAGCCACATATATATTTTTTATTCTGATCTCTAGCTTTGCCGCCGCCGCCGCCGCGGGCCGGTTGCGTTTGTGTCACGGAGGAAAAAGTACCGAGCGGCCGAGTCTCCGCTTCAAGAGATTCAGCGGGGTCAATGAATCTGATCTGGAAAGCGGCGGTGTACACTCGCGGTGGCTGAGCTCGTGGGAGCCGCAGTCGTTGGGAACTACGCAGCCGCGACCTCGAGGCCTCCTCTCCCGGAGGTGGCGGCTTCTGCTCCCTTCTTCTTCTTCTTCTTCTTCTTCTTCTTCTTCTTCTTCTTCTTCTTCTTCTTCTTCTTCTTCTTCTTCTTCTTTTCCGCTGTCTTATTTTTCTCACTCCGTCGCGTTGTGATGGAATCATATGTTCGTGAACTCGCTGACGAACATCATTTCGTGTGTTCTCAAAGAGGATTCCTAGCTAAGGTCAACATTAGAAGTAAAAGGTACTTACATGAAAAAAACGATTTTGATAAACATCTAAAAGTAAATACAGAACTGAAAATAATTTTGTTGGACCATCAAAGTAATTGTCCGTCCAACATAAATCTCTAACAGACGTCTTAATTTAGATAAGTACAGATCTGAAAATAATCTTGTGTGTTGGATCAAAATAAATTATCCATACAGATCTGCAAAGGATGTTTCTAAAACGTCTAGAAGATTTCTAAGGACATTCCTAGGATGTCCCTCGGGCAAAGTATGTGGATATGTAAAAAATTCAAGCATGATAAGCATGCAGTCTGCGTTCAGCAGCAGGAAAAAGTAGCTTTGCAACTGCTGTAAAATTCTTTTTATAATGTTAGTTATACATTTAGATCCAAAGGAAACAAGGAAATAAGGGCAAGAATTCATACTAAAGAATTTTACAACAACTGCAAAGCTGCTTTTTCTGCTGAACGCAATCAATGTTGCAAAAAGTTTTGACATTCTAGAAATTAGCTTGAAGCACCTTACATAACTCTTTTAATAATCCAACGAAATTATTTTCAGATCTGTATAGCTAAATTTTTAGATACTTTAACAAATCGTTCTTTCCGTATGAAATTCATTGGAGAAAATTTATGAGATATACATATTGTACTCATTGTCAGTAAAAAAATGTCAATTACATTGTAACAGATAAAAGAATGTCTCACGATATTTTAAATCTTTCAAATTCCACTTATTAAGTTCCACGAGTGTTTATAAGAATTTTTATTTTATTATCCAGGAGAAACTTTAAAGAGTCCGAAATGACAGATTCAAACCATATTCCATGTTTGTACAACAGGACACCCTGTATATTTCCTGCGTTATCATGCTCGCCGCGGAAATTGAGTTCGGAGGAACCGTGCCGGAGTCCGCCCGCGCAGAAGCTTCGAGTCGCGAGTCCATGACATATCGCGTGCGCGACTCGAAGGTCCGCAACGGGAATTCCAGTACTTGTTTGCAACATGTCTGGCTATCGTCCAAGGAGGTTGGAAAACGCACCGGTAATAATCGGCATGGACGAAAGTTCGTCCAAGCCGTAAAAATCGAGGCTCTGGCGAGCCGCCAAACTCGCTACTACGCACAGAAATCGACGCTGCCTCCGATAACGTTAATCGCAGACACCTGCTCCCGAGACTGACTTATGAGTCTGAACTGCTGGATCATGTGGCTTCTTTCTTCGGCTCTCTTAGCTTTGAGTACAAACAGCCAGTTAAAAGTGCTCGTAAAGAAAACCTCTCTCGATCAACTCCGTTCAGCAAAGATTTTTTTTACAACAAAATCCGACAGTGTAGTAGTCAAGAATTGTTTAATTCTCGCCTATTATTATAAATATTAATGTAATAAATATTTATAATTAGTCATAAATAAAGCTAATTTATACTTAAATTCATAACGGCAAATTATATTCAATTTGTATTATTTTTAATAATTTTTGCAGATCGGCACTATTTCTATTTTATAATATATCGTTAATTTAACTGAAATACTACAGCTAAACAATTTAACTCAAGAAATGTATTTAAAAAAAATTCAAGTTTAATTTATTATTAATTAATAAGTATAT
>NW_017259192.1:408005-412965 GCF_001594045.1 Atta colombica | reverse complement strand
TATTAATAAATAAATATTTAGTTAAATAAATATTTATTATACACATATTAACATAATAAATATTATAATTTGTCATCAATAAAATTAATTTTTTTCTTAATTTATTTTTAAAAGAAAATTCTTTTACAGATATAATAATGCAAGCATAATAATGTTAGCAATATTTCAACTGTTCAAAGGAAAAATATATAAAATATCGATTCCTCTCTCGAAACAGACACAATAATTCGATACAATGTTTGTTCTTGATGTTAAATTTTTTTTTGCGGACAGCAAAGACGTTAAATCCGAGCATACGGGGCATCTCTTACCGTCGCCGATATGCTATAAAGATATATTTACATGACGCGTAGATCGCTCGCATTGGAAATACACGAACCGAAAAGAAAAAGCGTGCCGAAATTTATCGCGACGGTTCGACGTCGCCGTATCTCTCGTTGGTCCGTAGAGATCGGATCGAATTCGCCTTCAACGCCAGCCTCCGAGCGCCAAAGCTCTTTCACGTTCGTTATCGGATCTTTCGAAATTGTGCGGAGCGTAAGCTGTATTATCATGAATCTAGACGTAGACAGGTAGCAAAAGCTGATTTAAACCCGTTTCTATCAATATAGATTAACTTTAATAGATTAACTTGGTTTAATTTATTTTTTATCTTTTTTAATTTTAATAATTAGCAAAAGATTAAGGTTGACATTAATAATTTATACTGTTAGATATTAAAGGAACAATGATAACTTCTAAAATTAATCTTTTGATTTTTGCTTTTAAATGATTTATTGTTTTTATTTTATATGCGTGTCAAAATATAAATTGAATAATTACTGTAGTTAAATTGCTTAGTTTCAAAATAAAGAATGTTCACATTAACAAATTATGTACTTATAATAAAGTATGTAAATAATAAACTAAATTTTAATTATATTTAATACGTTTTTTTAGTTAAATTGCTTAATTCAATAAAAATAAAAACGCCATTAATTTTAAGAATAAATTTAACTCCATTGTTTTCATTAAATTAACGACATAGGCGATCTGTAGAAAGACTTAAAAATAAATAGCTGACTTATATTCGTACCAATATAGATTAAAACTCAAATTAAGTGATTTTTATAATTCGACAGTGCATAAATCTATTTAGAAGTGTATTTACAAATGGACATTACAGCAAATATTGGATCAATTCTTATTGAAAATTCTTAATGCAAGTCACTCCCTCGGAGACATTATTCGATGTAAACAAACAATTAAAACCTTTTGATAGTCATGAAAATCTCAATGTTTATAGACTATATTTGTGAATTCAAAGACGAATACATTTCTTCTTAAAATGATAATTTTTTGCATTTTTAACATTTTTTAAAAGATTCTTGAGAATTATATGAAACTACACATCATTGCACAAAGACACATCATTTCCAAGGTTAGGAGTATACATGCCTTCTTCAAATAGTTGCACGTTCTTAAAAAACCGAGGTCTTGCTAGTAAATCGCCGATCATGCGCGTTTTGTAATCATCTCCATCGTGCGAATCAGCAATTACCTCTTACGTTTAAAACTGGCATCGATATCTTCCTAATGACACATTTTCAGAATGTTTATATTTCTACTCTTGTAACAATGAGAGAGAGAGAGAGAGAGAGAGAATAATAATTTTCCAGAACATCTCAGCAGTTGAAATTAATGCTTTTTAAATGTTTTGAATGAGTGTAATAATATCACATGACAACAATGACTTTGTTGACGTATAAAAAAATTTAAATGGATATAGATCTGAAAATAATTTTCTTGGACTATTAAAATAATTATTGTAGGAAATATTGTAGGAAAGCATGATGAATAATAGTACAAAAGATTTGAATATTTTATATTATTAAATTTTACACTGTTGAAAATAATGTCAAATTATGCCGTATATTGCATTTTTAATTATTTCTATAGCCATTGACTCAGTGTGTTGTTTTAATTAAAACACTGGAAATAAACAATTCGAAAAATATATTAAAAACTCAACTTAATTCATTTATTAAGTTAATATGGATGTTATCTACTTCAAAATTCAATCACAAAAATTGATTTAAATTTTGATACACATAAAAGTTAAAAATAATAAAATTTAAATCAAGGGATTGGATTATCATTGATCTTTTAATATTTATAAATAGTCTAGCAATCAGTTTAAACACACGTTTTATTATCTTGATAGTGCAATAAAATTATTTTCAAATTTGCATCTAGCTAAATTCTTAGATACTTCAGAAAAACCGTTTTTTTTTTGCAAGTATCGAAGATTTGTCGTTAATCAACATCTTTGTTTATTGCTGTCACACTATTCCTGCGTAAAGTACCCAGCCAACGCCGGATTTACGACGTGCCAACTAACTGCTGATGCATCCTGCAAAGTCTAGCATTATTCCAGCTTGAAGAATGCATTACGAAGACGTTTCTCACTGACAGGAAACAATACGAGCCACAGATAACGTTTACACCTTGCCTCCGCTCGCTGCTCTTCCTAACCGAGAAACCGCGTTTGTTTTCTATCGGAAATAAAAAGTAGGGAAGACGCTAGCAAACGCGTCCAATAAAAGCGTAATCTTGAGTGTCCTGATGAACTGCGCTAATTCACAACCGACTCAACAAGTGTTTTAATTTATATATCTGACAGATGCTGTGACGAGGAGAAAAAACAGCCAGTCAATTGCAACTTTATTCGTTATTCCTACCTACAGGGCTGAATAAAATGCCTTTCGAATTCCATTTAAAATACTAATTGTAAAATATATATTTTTTTTTAATGTATTTAAAATGCAAAATAGATTTTTCGAATCCATTTTAAATGTAAAATGGATAAATAGGTATTTTAAATGGTTTTTAAATGCAAAATATTTTTCCTGCCATAGTGAAGAAAAATTTTTACATAAAAGTACAGAAAAATTACATAGATTGAGATAAGATTCTAGAAATTCTTAATTTTTCATAGATATTTGTAGGTATTCGTAATGAGACATAGAGTGATGTTTGCCTCCATAATTTTTCATAGATATTTGTAGTAAGATGTAAAATATTGTTTATGAGCGGAGAATTTCTTGGTTTTTCGAACAGATAACACTACTTTACGTCCCATTATAATATCTACGAATATCTACGAAAAACTAAAAATTTCTAAAGCCGGTATTCATGGTCCGTTTTTATTTCAAGATTGTTAAATAATGTTTTAAAACATATGCTAATACAGCCCTGTGATTGGTTTGTAACATCTAAGGAGTGTACTTAAGATAGCCTTGAATATAAGAATCGACTATGAACACCGCCCTAAGATCTTGTTTCAATGTAATTTTTCATAAAAACTTTCAAGATGGTATACATTTTTAAAAAGTGTTTTACGTTTGAAATCCATTTTCAACAGAATTCGAAGCTCTGACTACAATATTTATAAAATTTCTGACGGGAATATTTTAAATTTTTTAATATTATGATTTAAAAACGTTGACCGTTTACTTGAATAAATCAAATTAATACGAGAAACGCCGATTACGGTTAAAATTAGATGTTAAGAATAATATACATTTTTAGAAATGTATATAGTATTTTACATAAAGCTAGAATACTCATTTTTTATTCAGATTCGATATTTATAGATCTATCTATCTGGAATTAATTCTCTCTTTACAGTTTAATGTGCAGTTATTTAAATATTCATAAAAATCTTTAGCCAATCATGGAATTTGGTTCTTCTTATGCGTCAACGATTCTAAGGAAAAAATTTGAAAAACATAGAAAAACTATTTACTTATTTTATAAATGGTTAAATGATAGATATGATTGTATTTCAAATGTAAAATAAAAATGGTTTTTCAAAAACCATTTAAAATAAGAAATGCAAAATGCCATTTTCATTTTAAATATTTCCCAGTCCTGCCCACTTATTTGTTCATCGTTCTCCATCGTATCTGGGACGTTGCGTATAAAATGATGTCCGTTATGGAATGAATAAAAATGCAGTATGGTATCAGATATATATATAATAATGCTACCTTATTATACTTCTTAAGCTATTATTTTATTTTTTGACGATGGATCCGAGCTCTCTTCTGCGATGATTACTTGATTGACTCCTGGAAAATCGAACACAACGTTTGCATTTCTTCTAGGAAGTCAGTTATCGCGGCACGAAAGGAACGTTCGTAGAAAAAAGTGAGAAGCGATGTAATTCCAACGTACGAAAGATGTAAAATAATATTTAGGGCAACTGCGCTAGACATACATCGCATCAATGGTATTAAAGAAAATAATTGCACGGGAGTAATTAACAGAATTGCACAATTGCAAAAAATTCGAATAATAATCAAGAAAATCAATTAACTTATGGAGCTGACAAAATCTGTAACATAGTTTCTGAGGTTTGTAAGACACATTTAATTTGTGTTAAAAAAATATTAATTAATTTCAAGAAACCAAAGTAGCATAATTTGTATAAAAAAAGAATAACAACCTAAAAGATTTTTTTATATTGGCTTAATTTTAGATTTAGACATAAAACGACCTTCAAAAAACTAAAGCTTATATTTAATTCTTTTCAATTCTCAGCGAAATGGTGAGATATTTTAAGCAAAACTTTTATGGTTTTTCATATACTTTATAACAGCGTATTTAGATTTCTCAAAAATCTAATATTTTGGAAATATCCACATTAAGTTTTGAAGAGTCGTATAATTCCTGAAATCTCAAATTTGGTTATTATAAAAAATACGTGTTTCTTAGAATTTTTTGTTTAACAACATATTTTAAGAAGAATCGAATCGGTTTCGGATAATTGTGACAGATTTCTTATAAGTATATTTAGTAAGATTTCTTATAAGTATATTTTAATAATCCACATATATAAATAAATTTGCAGATGCCTAAAAAATTGAATTATTTGACACTTTTGACAGAGAGAGAGAGAGAGAGAGAGAGAGAGAGA
>NW_017259192.1:394174-407979 GCF_001594045.1 Atta colombica | reverse complement strand
GAGAGAGAGAGAGAGAGAGAGAGAGAGAGAGAGAGAGAGAGCTTCATAAATAAGTAGGTTCAATAATAGATCCACTATCAGCTCCGGAAGATTAAGAATACATTGAGATGATAATTTAAAATTTTGCATCGCGTGTTTTGTTCCGCTCGATATATCTTCCTATTCAGAGCCCGTCTGTATAAAAGGACGATGCATAAGATAAATACATATAAAAACATGACACGTGCTTATTTTCTCTTTTGTTGTTGAGAAATACAAGCAGATAATTAATCCATTTGACTCGTCTTCTCGTTTTCGTGCGAACCTGCTATAACGGATCTCACTGTTTTCCCGCGAGAATCATGCTAATCTCAATCACTGAGGTTAACGTTTTTACTATTGTCCCGTCGAAAATATATCCTTCAGGGAACAAAAACAGTTAAACAGAAGCGCAGAAAATGACACTTATTTGGAATCCAAGGGAAGAAGAAACCCAACGTTCCTTTGTCCCATCATGCACGCTGCTTAAAAACGTGACTCGAACCGGATTTCTAAATCCGTTCGACAACCAGCTATATTTAGGATCAAATATCTTTTTCTCAGCACGGTATATGACCGCGACGCAACTTTTTTTTTTACTTTCTTTCTAACAGAGTCCTTTATCTCGACGCCGCACCGCCTGTTCGAATGACAGGATAGGAAGTATCGAGACGCAGCGACTTGTAAAAATGTGCAAGACAATCTTGGTGGCTTTTAAGACTTACATGGATGAAATGACTCGCGGAAATTATTCCATCAGCCCCATTTTTCACCAAAGATCATTAAAGTTTCTCTTTTACTTTACATTGCTATTAAACAATCAAAACAGACGCAAAATAAAATGATAATAAATTTTTAATTAGTACAAATAAGAGAAAAAAATAAAGATGCTATTCTTATCAGATTTTGATTTTGATACAAAAAATTCAAATTTTACAAAAATATTAATTAATAATAAAATATTATTGATAGTTATAGTATTAATATTTCTAGATATAGTATTAATATTTCTAATATTTTTAAATATTCATTACCATTGTTTTCTCTACAAATATTAGAAGTTATGAATTTAGAGATTGAGATGTGCGAGAAATTCTTTCTTCGAATTAAATAAACACTGGGGATGTGTTTTCTATGTATGATACCGTTAGGAATACCGTGATTTTTTTAGTAACATTTTCTATGGTCTATGGGAAGCAGATAAACTTTTCACTTTGCGGTTTAACGATATCTTGATTATTCCGCGAATGGCAAAGATCTCGCGGCAAGTATTTAGATTATGCAAGCTCTGGTGAACAAGTGATCGGGCTCAACGGGCCGCGGCGAGCAATGAAGACAAAGAAGTTCAAGGCAAATTGAAAGTAGAAATGAGACTCCGTTACTACGCCAACTTGGAGCAGCGGATTGCATTTATATGGGACTCCTTATGCATAGATTGACGCGATTCCACAGAAAACCAACATCGAATTGTGCCGTTACGAAGCTATTACGAAATAAGAGTATCGCTCGACAAGGACCAACGAATAATTAAGCGCCAGCTTGCGATTAACTGTTAATTTTACTATTAAGCACAAGTTAACACTTTAAATTATTCATTAATATAATTATTAAAATAATAAAAACCTTTTCATTCAATTTAACACAATATCAGTGCCCTTTATTATTGTTTTTCTTTTGATTATTATTTATCTTATTGATGAAAATTAATTGATCGAAACGTTTGATTTTCTATCTTATTTGAGGATAAATTATTTGTTATTTCTTAAATTTATCATTTCTAATTGTTCCTTCCTCGTTCCTTAGTCATTTCTTTTTATATTGTTGAAATAATAACTTTAAGTATTTAATAATTGGTTCAACCTGGGTAGATTTGTATTCATTCGTATAACGTAAATGAACGGCAATATGAGATTTTGGAATTCGGATTTCAGAACGCTCGCGGAATGTAAGAAATGAGACGAATATCCCAGCGTCTTCTCCAGGCCCGACAGAAACATTCTTGCTCATTGAGCTGTGAATCTCTCAGACGAATCGACTCTCACATCAAGCGATTACAAGCGTGTCTTTGCATTCACGCAACTAAGAATTTGATATTGCAACTTAAAATTCTTTAGCGAAGTGGAGCTCATTCCCATTTCATCAGAAATGATGTATTCTACTTCGTCGTTTTTGCTTCTTCGACCTCATTTATATTAAATAGTAATAGCATATAATATTAATAATTTTATTATATGCACCAAATTGTGATATGCCAGCTAAATTTAAAAAACAGATTCGTATTCAGTAAGCAAAAATACATTACAAATTGGTAAAATTGTTAAATGCATTTTACTTCAAGCTAGTATTACTATTATCAGACTACTTTTTAGTGCATATTTAATGCCGACGTTTTAGAAATCGCAAAGAAACGATAAGTCTGCAACAAAACAGCTGATGGTGAATCATCTCAAATTTCGATGAGAAATTTAACGACCAATTCATATGTATGTGCATAACTGGTAAGATACGTCGCATCATGAGGCATTATTCTACGAGGATCACGCGAGGTTATGATTATTTCATAATCGGGAAAGTTTAATAGATTGTCGTGCTAAGTCAATTAGAAGATTAATGCGTCGCGTTCGTGAACACGAATACAGGATATCCTAAGTAGCGATCATGTACCTTTTTTTCTAGAAAGATTCAGAAAAGATTGAGAAATGAAAAATTTCTCGATTTTATCATTGAATTATCTTTAGGGATGGGGGGGGGAGGAGGGGAGGGGATCTTGTCTATAAATTGGAAAAATAAGATATTTTTAGAAATTTTTTCGATTTCTAGATGAACCCCTTTTAATAATAAAAATTTTCACCTTTTACATTTTCGCTTTGATGAAAAAGTTACACGAGAAGCAGACTTTCAAAATACGTTTTGTCCAAAATTTCATTTTTGTAATTAGAGATGGCGTAGTGTTCAATGTTGAATGATATATTATAAGCTACTTTGAGATATTCAGAAAGCATTTTTTCATCATTAATTTATCCTGAAAAAACATAGATATTTCGAAATGCATTATGTTTTTTTAATTAAAAACAAACAAAATGCATTTGTTTAACATTTTCAGCAATTATTAGCAAGCAATTTTGTTTAATATTTCACGTCCTACTGATTGGCATAGTTATTTTCCATAAAATGCGTAGTTTTCTTATGTGCGTAATTTCTTTCTTGATTTTTCTAAAAATTACAAATTTTGAACACGCATTTTGAAAATCTGCTCCTCACATGATCGTTATTCGATGACAAAAGAAGCAAAAAGAAAATGGCAACAAAGTTAAGGAAGCGTGGCGAGTTAACGCGCACGGATCGCAACGTTATTTAATGGCAATCTCATCATTGTTATCGCTGGTGAACGCAATACGCGGACGGACCTTGAGGCCAATTGTCTCGCTTTGATAGCATCAGCAATGTTTCGTGTAAACTAATTAATCGACGTGGTGCTGAGCAAATCGTAAAATAAAATCGTATTATCCGTCGGACTTAAACGCGAGTTATATTTCTCGCGAGTCGCGGAAACAAAATCTCAGTGTGAGGTACATTATTCGCGATAAATTACGGTGATTCACGATATAATTCAATCTCGATCGAAAAGAGAAATGGAACGAGCAGTGGAAGGAAACAAGCGACAATAAGAGGCGACAATGTTGAGAGAGACGATGTTCTCCCGGATTAACAACCGACTATATCACAGATCACCATTAAAGACGTGTGAGAAGCGATGCGATGGGAGACGAAAATTTTTCAACAAGAAGCGGCGACAATAAAATCACGTTTATCGTTTCGCGTTCGCGCTCATGTCATTCCGTCAATGGCGGAACGATCGGCTTAAAGAGCGCGCGGTATAAAATCCTCAGAAGAAACTGGTTCAGCAAATCGTCTACTTCCGATATTTCGCCGCGTGCGCGGCCATTCGCGTGACGAGTATTACCGCCAGCCAGTCGTTGCTCATTACTGAAAATAAGAAAACTACCACAAAGCCATAACATAAAATGTCCACTGTAAACCGGCTAGCGCCGATATCTAATTATATGCCCGGTGGCAACGTATTATTTCTATTTTTATTCATATTCACGCGAGTTGCGGCTCGACATTAAAAAGTCTTCATCTTTCTCAATATCATCATATTCTGCCATTTACAAAGTAGATACAATCTAACAAGGGAGAGGAGGAGAGAAGAAATTCTGCCTAAGCATGTATATGCTATACAATAACAAGAAAATTTCGATATCTAGGGCACGTTCTTGCAAGATCACAGGTTCGAAATGAATAATTATGCTAAAGAACAAGTACGCAAAGTAACAAGAACAATGTTAGCTTTTTGATTTATTGGCTCAGCTTGGAACAGGTTGATATGTTTAATGTAAGCAGTTAAGAGACCTCCTACTGTTACGCCTGTCGTAAAATATGAGTACTACGAGTGAGATAAGTTTAAGACAATTTCTCCTTAACAAGAATATCTGGATAAAAAAAAATGGTTCAAAGGGGATTCTATCGAATTAGAACAGTTTATCAGAATCTCAAATTTTTTTAGTTGAATACAGACCTGACAATAATTTTCTTGAACTCTATCAAAATAATTATGTAATGCTTAAGCTGATTGCTTAAAAATTTCTTGCAACATGATTCGTCATGAAGTAGCTGAAGTTTCTTACATAATTATTTTGATGGCCCAACAAAATCACTTTCAGATCTGTATTTACTTAAATCTCTAGACATTTCGACAAAGTTGTTTTTTGTGTATATAAAAAAAATAGATAAATATAGATAAATAATTTGATTCAACGAACCTCAATGAATTTCGTTTTAACGCTTCTAATCAACGTAACTACGAAAATATCCTAATAGCGGAACTCTACAATTTCTACGGCAATTCCAGGGGAAAAGATTCTTTAATTTTAAGATAAGGGAACTTTTCTGATACGATAAGGAACATACGGCTCGCCGAACGCGCTTATTATCGAACAGCCTGCATATAAGAGCCGTATAAAAATTAATCGAGATTGTCAGGACGGTCGCCGGCTGCTAATGCCAGCCGCCGGCCGCTGGAAACTGGAATCGATGAAAAATCACTGCAACTCCCTCAGACACGCTCTGATAGACTTCGACGCTCGCAAGTCTCTCGCAATTCGACGGCGGGCTCGCGCTCGCACCACCGGCTTTCCTGCCAAGAGTGCTTTCGTTTCCTCCGAGAGCAACAGAGGTAACAATTCATGCGCGATAATTACACGGCATAGCCGATCAAATTGGAGGCGATAATAAGTACGCGCCACCGCGCCGCCGTCGTACGCGTGGCCCCTCAAGATCGATATCGATCTCGAATCGCGAATTTTTAAATAGTTTTCCGCTCGAATTCCTGAGATTCTCGCCGACAAATATAAGCGTCCGCGAGAGAGAGAGAGAGAGAGAGAGAGAGAGAGAGAGAGAGAGAGAGATTACTCTATGCTCTGATGAAGTAATAATACTTCTCCATCCTACGATCGCGTACGGTTTCGCGCCCGCGAGACGCGAGTGCGAAATAATTAGTCATAATAGTGTCAAGGGAAGGATTGATCGATTCTTCTCCAACGCGAAACGTCGCGAAGACTTTATTTTCGAACTCGCCTTCAGCAAAAGTAAACGGTTTTTTTAAATAAAATATATATAAAAAAAAGCCAATCAGAGCCAAAACCAGCTGTTCACATAAATGACTTTATTTTCGTGAATAACAATAACGTACTTATAATGGTTACGTTTTAATCCTTTTTTTTTTTGAGTCTTTATCAATATGAAATCTAATTCTAAATTGTATAAGTAAGTCTATTCAAAAATGCAATTAAAGTCATTTTTATTTGTGTAAGTTTTTATAATATCATTGTAAAAATTTTGTATTTATAATCTTCATTTAGCTATTCTTTATATAGTTAAATTAGTATTTGAGTAAAAAAGAACGTGCGAGTTTATTGCGCTTCTTAAATGGATAATTGCACCGACTTTAATTATATTTTTGAATAGGCTTACTTATGTAATTTAGAATTAGATTTCATATCGATAAGGAGCCAAAAAGAAGGATTGAAACGTTTATGAGTTCGTTATTGTTATTCACACGAGAATAAAGATATTTATGTGCATCCGAACAGCTGTTTTGGCTCTGATTGACTTTTTTTATATATATATTTTACTGATTCGAGCCTCTTTTCATTGGTTTGTTTAAACGGTTTTTTATCACAGAAGCGATTCATATAATTATAATACACGGAAAGAAGAATTTTTTTAAAGTATCTAGAAATTTAAGTATTATATAGTTACAGTTCTGAAAATAATTTTTATAGATCATAAAAATAATTATGTAGGAAACTCGAGCACGATGAGCAATGCTGCAAAAAAGGTTAACATTCTAATAATTAACTTGTTACCTATTGAATAGTTACCTACATAATTATCTTGTCCGACAAGATTAATTTTTGATCTAGTTAAATTTTTATGCACTTCAGCAAAACCTTTTTCTCCGTGTACGCTCAAAAAGTCAATTTTGATTGATTATAATTAAATAAAGTATATCTTTGAACACTATAATTTTAGGTACGCGGAAAGAATTTTTTGTTAAAATTTACCCTGAAAATATGGTTATCATGGGATAACATTGTATTTCGAAAACTTTTTGTAAATCTCTATCATTCATTAATAAAACTACAATAAAATAAGTTTGATTAATTTCACTGAAGTGTGATAAAAATCTTTAAAATATTATCACAATACATATTTTCAAGGTAAATTCTAAGAGAAAATTCTTTCCGCGTGTAATAATTTCATTCTTTTTTTTTTTACTGTTCCCTGTCTCATATATTTCTATTTATTTGTTTATATTCATTTATTTGTCTATATTTACCCGCAAAAAAAACGGACTATGTAGCCAGTTTTTTGCGAATAAATATGTTATTTACACAGAATGATTTTGCTAAAAAATCTAAAAATTTAACTAAATACAGATGAAAATAATTTTATTGGACTATCAAAATTATTATGTGGAACACTTTAATACGAGCAATACAAAAAATTTTAACATTCTAGCAACCAGCTTGAACGTCCTACATAATTATTTTTAACCATGGTCTAATAAAATGTATTTTTAGATCTGTATCTAGATAATTTTTAGATACTCAGATACTAGCAAAACTATATATTTATTATAAAATTCCATTTATTACATTACATCTCAAACAATTTGCAATATTTGACGACTTCTTATTATGGAAGATACAGACTCTTTTAGATTTTTTTTCTATTCTAACGGATAACAATTTTAAAAAATCTAATTCCAACGAAAATAAATTTTTTCAATGTCAAAGATGCATGTTGTCGTTATGATTTTTCTGAGAAGATTGTAGAAAGCAGGCACGATTACGAAACAGGAGTGTCCCAGAGAGAAGAACCGTCGCGCGTCGCGCCGCTTCTTGAAGCCGCATGCGAAACGCATCTACTTGCGTAGAAAATGTTGCTGCGCGTCCGACAGAGACACAAAATACAGACTCGCTCGCTCGGGTATTTTTGAGGCATTTCTGGCATTCGCACGAACATTTGGCCGAAGCATGGCGCGAGCCATCATCGTGACATTCGTCGCGAATCTGGTCACGTGCCGAACCTACCACAACGCTCGGAGGAATCTCAGTTTTTGCTGTCACGTTGGGTGTATCCGGTTACCTGAGGTAATCTAGTTACATAATATAATTGATTCAAAATTGATTAATACAATTGAAAATATATAAAACATCTTCTCAAATTGACGTAAACGTTCTTATATTTAACAAAAAATAAATTAAAAAACAGTTTTAATTGTTAGAAAAATAATATATTTTTCTCTAACAATTTTAATATTTATTAGTCTTCTTTTAACTTTTATTACTGCCTTTTCCAAAAAAATATAATAAATGGAGACATTTCATATTTATGATTAGACTATAACATCTAATTAATATAAGTTATTTACATTTATTAAATTAATTAATATCCAATTCAAAACATATACTTCTCTTAATTATAAAACGAATTTCGATTTGCTTTTTACAATCGAATTTGAGGAATATTTAAAATTATTTTCAATCTTATATAATAGCGTTTTCAATCTTATATAATTTAAAAGAGAAATCACATTTAGAAAGAAAAATCTATTTTCTTTTTATTTATTTATTTTTTCTAATATTATATATATAATGTATTTTTGATGTTGCGTTTTTTTTAACGATTCGAAAATTCGATTCAAACGGCAATAAAAACACAAATACATAGCATAGATCTCTTTCAGACTGAACGATAACAGTATCGCTTAATTAGCGAGCTGATGAACGCCACGAAGTCTTACTGCCGTTATTCTCGCTCTAATAAGTCATTCTGATAATTGTTCTAATATGCTCTAAACATCAAGGCGGCTCGTCTAATTTAGGTTGCCTCGTAGACGAGATCAAGTCAGCGAAGCACTTCAAAATTGTCATCATGTGACGAGGAAAACGGAGATCACGATAAATAGGAAGTCGCAATAGGTGCGCATGACGATGCATACAGCGAAAGGATGAGGAATGCAGTTTGAATGCGTTTGCACTCTCATTGAGCTTTGATTCTTTGAAAAGAAGAATTTTATTTATTTTATACCGATGATAGGGTGGTAATTGAAGTGTAGGCTTAGTTTAGGTGTCTTAAGGATGACGATTTAAGAAACGATGAACCATCTCTAATTTTTACATACATATGTAACTAATATGCTACTAATTTTTACTCGTTTTCTGCGACTTCTAATAACACAAAAGACTGATTTTTAATTATATATTGGAATATATTCAATAATTTAGACATTAATATTATTTAGAATGTTGTTTAATAACAAAAGACAAATTTTATTACAATATACAATGTCATATTATGGATTAGCAGATTATATGTCGTATTATTTTATCTTATCCTTTTATTTATCGATTTCGATAAATCTATACAGAGAGAATTTTTTCTTAGAATGTAGCCTGAAATAACATTGTATTTCGAAGAATTTTATGTAAATTTCTCTCATTCATTAAAACTATAATAAAATAAGTTTGATTAATTTTATTGAAGTTGCATGGTAAAAATCTTTAAAATATTGTATTGTACTACAATTATTATATTTATAAGGTAAATTAAAAAAAAATTTTCTCCGTGTACAATGAGAAAAGAATGTTTGTGACTATAATTGTAATAATAAAACAATTATGGTTATACGAGAAAACGATTTTGCTAAAAGAAACGATTTTGCTCAAATTTTGCTGGCTACAGATTTGAAAATGACTTTAAATTATTAAAATAATTATGTTGGAAACTAAAAAATAACGAGCAACGTTACAAAAAATTTTGACTTTACACAAAATTTTTGACTGAATTTTTAACTTATCTCCATTTTTATAGTTATTGCTGCTAATGTTGATAATAATAATTGCATTTATAGTTGTATTAATGTGTAGTTGCATTTATAGTTGGCATCGAAAATAACTAAAATTAAAATTATTATTCCAAGCATTTTCTTTTAGTAAATGTAAAAGAGAAATTAATAATAAAAGAAAAATGATTTTTTATTCGTGTAATGCAATTCGATATTCTGCATTGAAGGATCTCAATTGCAATCTTATCTACACTGCGATTGCATTATCCATCCCTTCGCAAGAGCAGATCCTTCAGACAAAATTGCAAAATTCGCGGCAACTCTCGCTTCATTAGTTATACGACACATTGTATTAATTGAATTGCGGCATTATATTCACCAGCACTCGTAATATAATACCGTAATATAATACCGTTCGGACCACCACGGGATTCAGGGTCGTATTGATATCCATAATTCACAACGATACAGTAAACTCGCTCTCGCGCTTGCGAGTGGAGAACGGCAAAGTGGTGCGCCATTGTGAAACATTTCTTCGGCTTTTTTCAAAAGCCGGACGTGGCCGTGCGCGTTAATGGGACACGCGCGTGCATTCACGCGGAAATTATGGAAATCAACGGTGACGATTTGCGGGGCGAGGCTCGACGGACGAGCGGAAACGGCGAGACAGGCGGAAGGAAGGGGTTGGAAGGTATAGGAGTTCACCGGAGATTTAGAATGGAACGTGGGAACGGCCATCTTTCCTTCGTGTCAGTACTGTTTTTCCATTTACATTTTAGAACATCGGCGGACTTTTCGTAAAGCCGGAAACTTGTCGGAAAGAGAAGAGAGAAAAGTTTGCCGGCATATTTTATGGCGGATTCGAATGTAAAGTATTTCAAAAATAAATTTAGAATGTATTTTAAATTTATAAATGCATGTTGGTGCGTCAATAATCCTTAAAACTTTTACAGTAAATTGTTACTCTAAAGAGTGAAGTCTCTTAAAAATTGAAATTTGAGCCACTCTCTTTTTCAAGACTGGCTCAATTTTTACGCTTTAAAATGAAATTTCACTTCAAAGAATTTAAAGAATATAGGCTGGACAGTTTAGACATTGTAATATTTGAATATCTTCTACTTCGAGTACTCTGATCTATTGCTTTGATCCGGAGCTATAAAATCTAAGTAGATAACTGCTTTTCACCCGTCTGTTTGTAATAAAGCACAATGAGCGTGTCGCAAAGCCGTAAACACAATCATGTCGGTGATATGATCCACTTCCGGTTGAGGAAGAGATACAAATCGTACACGAATCGACGGACTTTGCAGTTAATCGCAAAGACTTTGAAGGTCAAAGTCTTTTGACACGATTGTATCAATTATATTCTTATAGTCTTGTAATTTATTAAAATTTTGTGCTCTGTGTGTGTGTGTGTGTGTGTGTGTGTGTATGTGTGTGTGCGTAGTATATAATTTTTTTTTAAATCATAATTTACACTGAGAAAAAATATAGTTAATTTTAATAAATATTTTAATACTGCCAACTAAACATTTACTTATTTACAGTAAGTAAATATTTGTTCAATAAAAAAAAGATTGTTAAATCAAATTAACATTTCTTGTATCAAATAAATATATCTTTATATTTAATAAATATTTAGTTGGTGGTATTCAACTAAATATTTATTAAAATTGACTATATTTTTTTTCAGTGTACATAGTTTTGACATCATCTACTTTAGGCTACATGTTTTTTTCTTTTATTTAAATATTTATCCAAATAAATTAAATAAAAAATGAGAAAAGAGAGAGAGAGAGAGAGAGAGAGAGAGAGAGAGAGAGAGAGAGAGATGATTAATATAAAACTGATTAACTCTAATCAGTATTCAATAGACGCGGATATTTTCTTCAACTAGGTTGTGAAAAATTTATAATAATGTTTTTCATAACCTTATATATAATTTTAAATTACCTTATTTCTCGAATTTTGATCTTTAAAATGGAAAAAATCGTTTAATTACATTAACTTTAAAAATACATTAATTTAAAATATACTAATCCATGAATAATCCATGAATAATCCAGTTAAAAAAATTTCGGAGCAAATTGTTACAAATGTAATATCTTGTACGTTTAATTCCATTTTTCCTAAAATAATATACTCGTTACTTTTTTATAGTGAAATCACGTACTGTTTTCTTTGATAATATTAACTATTATGTTATACGTTCTTTTTCATGTTTTGAAATTAGTTAATAAAAATAAGTCGCAAATGATATCGAATTTTGGCCTTTTCAAATTTTTAATAGCTACCAGCGAAATCAAGAAATACGATCTAAAAATAAAATGCGGTTAAAAGCTACGACCGGCATCAAAATATATATAATCAAGGTGCTCTACAATACTGGAAAAACGTGCCGAATCGCACGATGGCACGAACGAGATTCCAGACGTGGAAGCTGACCACGCAGAAACGCGACTCTCGAGTCTCGTGCACTTTATCTCGTTTATCGAAAAGTAGCTGAATTTTCTGAACGAGACGCGAGATACGTGCCAAGTATTATACATCAGAGAGACCCCAGATCCGTTTTGTCGGTCTTCTTCGATATATCAGCGTCAAATAGAAAATTATTAGATAGAAGAAAAAAACAAGTTGGAAATATACCTGGCGTAATATATGTCACAATCTTCAAAGCGCTTTCATCACCTTTATTTTCCGAACAAAAAGTCTCAGGATGAAAGTTATTTTAGAAATTTGCGTCATTTTAAACCTTCAAATGGACGCGACAATTCTTTTAACAATAAGTAATATGTTCGAGAATTCTGGTATTTTTTCGCTTCTCACACGTTTATGTCGCGTTGAAGATAAAAGGAAACTTTCCTTCATTATGGTTTTTTCAGCTCGATCATAAAAAAAAATAATGATTATGGGGACAAATGTACTTCGTAAAACTATAATGGTGAACTAAAAGATTCTCTTTCAATGTGTGTGATTGACCATAAAAGAGCAATCTCCAATGGGTGAAGATTGTTTGCCGAGACGACCAGATAAATTCTTAAATTCTTCTATTTCGATGAATATCTCAATTTGTGCGAAGCGAAAGTATCTCTATATTCATTTAATGCGACGCTATAAAATTCAGCGTCTAATAAATCTCACGTTTAATTGCCAAAACATTTAAAATTACAATAAAAATAACATAACAAACTACAATTTCTTGTCATAAAAAATGACAAAAACGACAATTCCGTTTTTCAATATAATATAGTTTATAAAAATAATATAATTCCAAAAAGATAAATTTTCAGAAAACAAGAAATTTACAAAAAAAACTTTCTTATCTTCAAATTGTTCACGTATGGTAAGTATAGTAATTTTTGAAAATGAACTTATTTGGTTCTTATAAAAAAACCTTTCAAAATTTCTTTCCCCTATTCTTCCCAAGAAAATAACGATCAGTCCTTCTAGCATCGCGGTATCGATATTCGTTTCTACATCATGTAGGTCCGGTTCGCGTATCAAAACGCAGCATCGTACCATCGTAGACAGTTTAATTTCGAGTCCACCTTGAGATCGACACGTTGCCGGACACCCCTCGGCTTTCAATAATCGTTTTTACCCGGACTCGTTAAGGCCGCCCGGCAGAAAGGCTGGTCCCGGCGTTTTTTTCCGGCAGCAACGACGAGAACAGAGAAAATTCACGGCGACGGTCAGAATAAGAAAGCGAGAAGTGCGCGATCGGTATTTACTTTCGTGCAACGAGGAGGAATTATCATGAGGAATTCAGGAGTGCCATGGTCAAGGTAAGAGGGTCAGCGAGTGTGCGCGGAAAAAAAACGGGAAGCCGCGATGCGCCATCGTGATCGATGCGATTCCCAACACTGGCATTGAACGTTGCGAAGATTTCGAATGCGACTTATATGCGGCATGAATACTCCGATAATCTACGATGAGCTACACCTTGACAAACAAGTATCGATGGATTTAGTAACAGATTGCAAAAAAGAAGGAATCTGCTAATATACAGCTATGAAATATTAAGTGAAATAATTTCAATCAAATATTCAATTAATATAATCAAAAATAATTTTATTTTTTTTAACATTTAGAAAAGTAAAATTTTTTTGTTATATTAACCGAACATTTGAAATTATTTCACTTACCATTTAATAGTTATTACCAGATTCTTTTTTCAGAATGATAAAAAATACACTGAATGAAAAAATTGGATGCTGCAGCAAATTAGATAATGAAATATGGCATAGCAATTTTAATTGGCTGCTGCAATCAATAAAAAATGCTATGCCATTCAACCAATCTTTTCTTTCAGTGTAGGAAACGCAGAACGCGTATACATATTAAATATAATAATATAAAAATATTATTATTT
>NW_017259192.1:391457-394141 GCF_001594045.1 Atta colombica | reverse complement strand
AAATTTTCATACATGATAGTGATTTTTATATTGTTACATTAATAATAAATAATATTAATAATATTAATTGTTAAAAATTAATAATATTTATTATTAACTACGTATTTGTTATAAGAAAGTCCATTATACTAAAATTCATTATAAAAAATATTAAAGTAGAAATATTAAAAATAAGCAAGACAAAATATACATATATCTCAGTGTTAAAGAAGATGTTTGAAAGAAAGAAAAATGTAACGCGAGTATATTGAAGTTCACCGGCTGAGTCAACTAGCTGATGTATCACTTAATCGAGCAAAAGCTTTTAGGATCGAGACTGAATACAATTTCTAGCACGATCGTTTATTTATATCAAAACTGTATGAACGATACATTTATCAAATATGATATATTTGTTGATATACGTTATTCACGATTGGCGCAATATGTGTTTTATGCTAGATTTATTGCTTGAAAAATGTTCTCTTATAATATTTCGAGTGAGATAAACGATACTTTTAAATCCTCTTAGCAAAAGAAGAGTCTTACATATCAATTTTTACATACGTTTATATTGTGTGCGACAATTTTCAAGAAACAAAATTATCGTTTCAAAATAAAAACAGAAAAATAATTATAGTGACTGCAAAAAATATTTGTACACACAGGGGAGAAAAATCTTATTTTTAAAAAGTACACATCAATTAGTTAATTCATTAACAAAGAATAAAATAGATTGTGTATTTCTGAAAATTATTTTATCTAAAAATGTGTAATAATTAAAATATATTAGCTTAAAAATAAGTGAAACTAAAATTTGTATTATTTCGAGGCAAAAGGTATAATTGTACAATTAAAAAAATCTTCTAAGATGAATGTTTTCATGAATATTTTCACGAAATTCTTTTGTTTATATGAGAAAATGTATTCAAACTGTTAATAAATTACTAATTAATGTTTATTTTGTACAAATAAGGTATTTCTTTATAAAAAAATCTCCTTTGAAAACAAATATTTTCTGCATTTATTATATACAAGAGCAAAAGCAAGATTAATTTATCCACTTTAACTTATAATCGTACTTTGGATCACTTGCGTGGAAAATCAAAGGAAAATTAATATTATTTGCATTGCACTGATTAGATTATTATTTATGTAATGTATGTGCGCGTATATTTTCCTGTCGCAATTTATCCCAATTCAATCTCCAACGTGCGCCGTAAACGCGCCTCGTAATCGCTCGCTCCGGATTTATTGCGTTCGTCGAACATCTGCTCCCTAAGCACCGTCGTGGATCCGTTATAAATCAGAAACTTTTGCGCAACGTTTGATAACGATGAGTGCCAACATAATCGGAGGCCAAGGACGAGGCTGCAAAGTAATGCGTGTTTCATTTATACTCAATGTCGACCTAAATTTTGTCTCGAACCTGCAGTTCAATTAGGTGATCTTGACATTATCGTCCCATATAAATTCATATTGAATTAAACATCGCAACTGCTGATTGATCAAAGGTTTCTTATTGACAAGTAAAAGATATGTTATAAGGTAATTCGTTTGAAGATAAGGGACCAGCTGAGACAAATGTTCGCATTGCGATTTACAGTTTCCGAGGACAGCTTCCGTTTAATCTCAACGCTGACGTGCGATCTCATCCACCTTAGCCATCAATCTCGACTACCATAAATATTATTCTCAGATCTGCGCGGAATGAGCTTCTTCTTCGGTAACCTTCTCACAAGATGTCGAGTTATGCGCCCAACTGTCTGGAAAACTTTTGGACGAAATCCAAAATACACGGCGTTAAAAGAAGCTTTCGGTTCCTACGTTTTGCCTCGTTCTCTCTTTCGGATAAAAGCACGATCGAGAATCGAGCTTGCTTTTGGTATCTACAGGGCTGTCGCGAACATTCGGATTCGCTTCTTTAAAACGAAAGATATTTTGCATTCACCGGATAGAAAATTGTGAAAAAAATATGTGTGGCAAGTGATGTTTAGAAAATAAAAAAAAAATGGCAATATTCTTATATAATTAAATATTTAAATAACGTAATTCTGAAAGAAAGAAAAAAGGCCAAGACGAATAATCAAAAGATGTTAATAAAATAAAAATAAATTTTATTTTAAAACGTAATGAAATGATTTCGACTCATCGAGTTTTCTTCAGTCAAAATAAAATTAATTACGATATGTACAATATATTATTACGATATACATATTATACAGAATGAAAATTAAATGAAAATTGAAATTGAATGTACAGAAAGAAAGATGATAATGAATAAAATAACAGTTATGTCTAAGCAAAGATACATTATAATATTCTCAAATAATATTCTTTGTATGATGAAATATTATATGGCAACAGTATTATTTTAATTGAATAGCTTATATGCAAAAGCAGCTACATTAAAAAATATATAATTAAATGTATATTCCTGATTAAAAAAGTTAAATTCTCAAATCTCTACTATTGTAGTTATATCCATTAGTATCATATTTAATAAAAATGACAGACATTTCGTCCCAAAACCAACTAAAATCCTTCTTTTAGCTGCAAAACAGTGTACTTTATTTTATTAAATAGAAATATTTTAATATCATATCACGCACATTTTGTTAACTAAAACAATGAATATTTTTTCTTAATTAAAAAAAAATCTTATTACTAATCCAAATAAAAAAAGTTACACAATTTTTTCGCTG
>NW_017259192.1:381688-391357 GCF_001594045.1 Atta colombica | reverse complement strand
TATATATATATATATTTTTTATACATATTATGAAACTTCTCTCTCTTTGTGGAATAATAATAATATACTATTATTATGTCTAACGGAAAGTGTAAATTCAATAAACAGAAAATCATGAACCGCAAACATAACAAGTACTACTTGAGCTTTCATGTGGGAGTAAAGCCCTTGGCCGTTATATTCTTGGAGCTTTCAAGAAGAGTCGTTCAGAATGGTCGGTAGTGTTCGCAAAGTGAACTCAGTCTGTATGGCCGAGGATTACCCTATAACCGAGGAGAGATAAAAATTTTGACGGGGCCGTCAAGCTGATGGTAGATGCTTTTTTCCGTTAAAAGCGCGATAGACGCGAACATAACGAGCGATGACAGCAGAAATTTCGATGAAATTTCTTGCAGCTTGAAGTAGACGTGCAATATGCTTCGGTTTACATTCGGTCAACAACGGATCTCAGACTAGTGAATCGCATTCTAAATTAAAAATTCATTTACCAGTATTTTACGTCTTCCTCAGAAAGCTGTAATTACTTTTACGTTCACTGTACTTTCTTCGAAGGGGCGAACGAGAAAGGAAAGGCGAGTTTCTAACTATAATCTACTTCACGGCATAATATTCACATTCGCGGTGACTATATTTAAGACTTCTAACGAAAACATCGTAGTCGTGAACGGAAGTTTAAGTAAACCGTGCGCAAATCGCGTCTACGTAAGTGCAAGCATTCATCGTGGTTATTTCAAATAATCATAAGAGAGCCAGTCACAGTTTGATCTTTCTCGATCGCGATTTATCGCCGCTCGTCATCCCGGAAGCACGCGCGGTACGGCTGGCCGTCATTGTTTGCGCAAATTCTTGCGGGCGCGAGAAAACACAGAAAGAACGAGGGAGAAAGAGCGGCTCTTTGTTACGCAATCGCGATATTACGTACCGCAATTATAACAGTTCGCCGACGCAGGAATTTGAAACATAACACGACATAACGCGACGTTCGCTGTGAGGAAGTACGATATATGCGCATCATCGTAACGTACTTTGCGCGCTTCGCTCTCTGACCTCGACAGTCTGAAATTACGAAGTAATAAAAACGACGTAATAATAACTGAGAGCGCGAGGAAAACGCGAATGTTCCCATTATATGTATGTAAAAGGAAAGATTGCATTTTTATCCAATCTTTTCTCTCCCTTTGTTTCTATTTTCTTAATTTTAATAATAATAATAGTCTTTAGAGAGAGAGATAATTTTCTTAATAAATTAAATTTTTATATTTAAAATCAATGTGTGTGTGTGTTAAAAATACTATGTTTAATTTATTTAAAATAAATTTTGATTAATTTTTCTCTCTCTCGTTCTCTGCTTTTATAAATCTTAATGATATTCAGACAATTTATATAAATTAGAATGTCCTTAATAAATCGAATTTTTATATCAAAAATCAAAGCATCATTTTTAATTTATTTAATTTTGCATTTTCATAAAGTTTTCGCTCTCTTTATTTTTATTTTCTTATATATAATAATTTCTTTATAATAATAATCTCTAGACACATAATTTATATATATAAATTATATATATAAATTAAAATTTTCTTAAAAAGCCGGACTTTTATATTGAAAATCAATGATAAAGTATCATTTTTTATTAATTCAAACTCGCATTCTAAAATTCCGTGTCAATTTCTAAAATGCGTTCCATGAAAAGCGAGTCTCATGCGCACGATCGATCAGAGATAATTCAATTAAACGAGCTATCAGTCTTGTCGATCGTATCTGGTCTTTCGACTAACTGGTTTAGATGACGAATTGACCTGATTATTAACCCTTTAGTCTTGCAAGAGAAGCTTAGTTCTTCTGTTGCAATTCGCGCAATGGCCTTTGACCTAATACGAAAGTTTAGTGCGATTTGCATTTCTTCGAAGTGCAAATTGAGGTCCATATCGATCATACCAACACGGTCGTTGCTCTGAAATATTAAAATAATTTGTCGCCGACAAGGTCAATCTAATCGCACTATCAACTGAACGATTAAATCACACTTTTAAATTTGCATAAAACTTGAATCTCATTATTTCCGAGAACATTTTACTTTTCTCGACGTAATTCGGTTCATTTTATTACGCGCGATATATATCGTCGAGATTTGTGAGAACTCACGGCAACGGTAGAACGATTTCACAAGAGAAGTTTCTCGAGGGGGAAGAAATGGTATTGCGGTTTCCTGGACGACCTTAAGACCGATTTTAGAATACCCTTTGGGGAGACTCATCGAGCGTGGCGAGGCGTCGCTTTTCTTCGACGCTCACCGACGCGATTTATGCCGAAACCCCCCCAAGGTCGCGAAAAAGTTTCGTGCTCCTTCATCCGAAGGTTGCCTTCTCCCCGTTTCGTGAGAGAATCTTCCTCCTCTAATCGCTTATCTCTCTGAAATTCTCGTTATATGAGAAAATCGTTTTATAAGAAAATTTTAGAACGACAATTGCTGATCGTATTTCGATAAATATTATTTAAAAATATACATGTATAATATCGAATGTTATCCTCCAGAACTGACAAAAAATTTGTGATATAGACCTGTGAGATTCATTAATTATTATTTAATATATGTTCCATTATTTAATATATGTTTATTAAAAAATACTGATTAATTTCAAAGACTCAAAATAATGATATAAATATTAAATTAATGATATAAATATTAAGTTTATTTTAATAATATTTTACTGATATTTTATACTATTTTAATTATATTTTAATAAGATTAATCTGAATTATAGATATAACATAAAAAAAATTGAATTTTTTAACATTTCTGTGTAAAATATTGTATATATAACAATTGTTAAAAAACGATAGATGCAAGAATTAAGAATTAATATTAAATTTAAATATAATAATGTATTTTCAATAATAAATAATAATTTATTCAATAATAATTTATTAAGACCGTATATGTGAATACATAAGTAAGAGTTTAAAGCCTATAAGAATTTGGATCTTAGATGTTTAAACAATTTCTATGTGAATTTATATACTAGATATGTAATCATTAAGAACTGCATGTCGAATTGGTTTTTCGGACTTATAAACGCAATTAAATTATTATAGTAATATCACAAATTAAATTTACAAGTAATTTAATAATTTGATGCTCAATCAGGCATTCTAGAAACATGTTAATATGCAGAAAAAAAATGTAAATAAATTTATTGCGAAAAATATACTTTGGTACCTAAATATTTTCATTTGAATATCGCAGAAAAAGGAAGCTGATTTATTTTGACTCATTAAAATATTTGTTGTCTTAAGTCACTTCAATAGACTCACTGTCAGTTTCAGAAGGATATAAGTAGATCCAATAGAGCCACGTCAGTTTCTGACGATTAAAAATAGAAGGGCTTGATGAGAATTCGATATAAAATTAAAGAATTATGAATTTAAAAGAGTTCATTTTGATAAATTTATAGAACACTTTATTTTAGAAAATTTTTATGATTATTTTTTTCGATCAGCCGGGATTCACTTCTGATTTAGTGAATCATTTCTTAGGGTATTTCTCGAGAGAGAAGTTCAAGGGCGATGATCTCACGTGGAATCGATATGAAACATCGATTTATCCGCTCGGATTGACGGACTTACTTTTTGGTTCCGCCGTGAGATCACGTGAGGACACGAACCGAAGCTCGTCGCGCGGGTTGTGAAACAGTGTCAGTGACCGACAGCCTAAGGCCACCAGACCGCCTTGCACAGAGAGCATCGTTTCAAAATGATTTAAGTATCGTTCACACTGGAAAAAAAAGCGACGAGTTCCCGAAAATACCGACGACATTTATGCTTGTTTCGACGCGACGCGTTCACCTACGTGCTGTCAAAAAACACTGTCGATGCCTGAAATTCTTCTTACTTTTACTCAGGCTCGTGTCTTATCGATTCATCCCGTGTCGTTCCCTGCGCGCTATATCGATTGCATAAACATAGGTGTCTTATATATCACCTTCGCGTGAACAGAATGCTTGACTCCTTCTTTCTTTCGTCTCACGCGTCTCGAAGAAAATAATTTTCTTATCTCCGATTGTAACCACGTTGTTGGACCCGTGTAGGCCATTTGCGAGCTATGCAAATTCGAGGGCGTATCAAAGTGATAATAAAGAGGAGAGAAAATGAGGGACATTTAGCTACCGTTCAAGGCTCATTCTTCGCATAAATAATCAAAGCTGAATCGAAGTCTTCTCGCGTCTGATTGTCTCGCGCGCTTAGCCTGGAGCGGAATAGAATCGACCCGATTAGAGTGGTCATCGCAGCCGCAGTTGCGCACGATCCGTTACAACTCGTCAGTGTAACACGAGACGCGGGTGATCTCGTGATCGACCGCGTCGATCTCGTTACCAATACGAAGCCTGAGATTCGTCCGCCGGCGGCGGTCGCTGGCCCTGAGAAAGCCCCATCCCTCTTGCGATCATCACCTTCAATGTGGGTTCGGCACTGACTCATACACGCCGGCCTGGCCCACTTACGCGATAACATGCGTAAGGTAAATGATCCCAATGACTGAATTATTAAGAAGGTAGTGAACAGTCCTATATTATTATCGATTAATAATTAGCGGCATTACAAAAGGAATGTTAGTAACGAAAGTTTGTTTCATCGAAAAATACTAATATATTGGAACAAAGTTTGTATAGCGCTACTTCATTTCTATCATATAGGTCTACATGTTTTAAAAAAAAAAAACTTGATAATTACATCATTTAATTAATATAAAAAGATAAATATAATAGGCTAATGAGAGTCAGCAACGATAAACGACGCAATTATTTAGTGAACAATCAATACTCAGATATTGAATTAATCTCTTCTTTATTTTGAACGTTTCGACTCTCTTTGGAATTCTCCTCAGCAAGAGAATGATACAAGTATAGTTAGCTCACATGTCCATAATCACTCGCAAATTGACAAAGATGCAGCGTTGTTAATCATCACATCATCAAACATGAAACATTGCACTGAAGCTTTGATGAACATATTAAAATTTAAAAAGTAGAATTGTTAAAATCAAATATAAAGATCACACATTTTTAGAACACACGTTCGTTTACGACAACGTATCACTCAAATAATAATTGCGCCGTTTATCGTTGCTGACTCTCATTAGCGTATTATATTTATCTTTTTGTATTGTTTAAAATTCGAGAATCTTAATACAATATTGTTCTTAATATAATATTGTTATTGTATATCATTTAATACTGCAAAGTTTGAGTTTTAAGGAAGTTCTCGCGCTACTTCCTAATCAATAGACAGTTTATTCATAATAATATGTAAAACGATTAAAATAATGGAATAAAAAGATTACTAATATCTTACATCATTACACTGAGAGAAAAAAAAAGTAATGGTGGCAACTATAAAGTATAATTCTAAAATTTAAATACTTGCAACTACCGAATACTATAAAAATATAGTATAATACTACAAAAATATATTTTACTTAAGTATTCAGTACTATTTTAGTTCTTATTACTTTGTAAAACTAGTTGCAAGTACTTAAATTATTAGAGTTGTTAATTTAGTAGTTGTCAAAACTATATTTTTCTCTAAGTATATACATAATTATTGTTATTATTTAATTTTATATGTTGCTAAATATTTTTAAAATGACAAATAACAGTTGCAAGAGGTTCATTTGATGTATGCATCATTCATTTAACTTTTTTTTATTGAATATAAATTTCTTGTAAATTTCTATACAATCAGGTTAAATGAAACTTTACGAGAACAAACTTAAGTGTTTACTTTATAATTATAACGATTTTTAAATTGCTGTCTTATACGCAAGTGTCTCAATTTAAAAGAGAATAAGGTTATACTTTCAACTTGTAATGTAAAATTCTAAATTTAGAATCAAATATCTTCAAAATGATACAAATAATAAAAGTCGATGAAATTTTTTCTAGATATTGATATTATTAACTTTTATATTATATGTATATTATAGCCTTGCCTTTCATCAAATGCGAGAATCTTCTTAAGAATCTTACTCAAGATGAGATAATAATTTGAAATATGACACTTGAAATGAATAATTCTTTTGCAATGAAATTATACATTTTTATTACTGGTTTTGATAGAAAATATAAAATAATTAACTTCTTCTGTTAACTGTGCTATTTTCTCACTGTTATTGACGAATATCTTAATAATTACACGATTTTCAATCGCTGAGCACGTTTATTTCTTGAGAGTTTTACTTTATCTGACATTGCAGACGACCGCGCGCTTTTCCACAGTCGCGTGCTAAACTTGATGAAACTCGATCTCATAGCCTAATCTCATTTTCTAAAGAGGGAAGATCTCTGTGTGCAGTTAGCGTTCAGCTGGTTCGCTGAGCTGTCGCTTCAATAGCAGCCAGTTTAACGGATTTCCCGCGAGTAATCTTACTAACAGTAGGCAATTCTCTAGTCGAATCGCGGGGACTTGCAGAATCAGAATTCTGAATAGACGCATTTTCTACCTCTGCATCATCACTTCGCGAAGGAAGTTACTCGGCCGCTTCCTGCCGGCCGCATCGAGTCGAGCACGAAGACAAAAGGAAGACGACCGCTCTACCGGGCGAATGAGCGACAACGTCATCCGTTTCGCGGGAATTCTCCTGGCCGTACCCGTGGGAACCGTTACACGCGGGAAACCACGATGTAAACGACAGAAAATAGCTCTCCCGTTAATCACTGTGGCAGATGGTGCGCGTGCAATGCGCGCACGCCCCTATAATTAAGCCACGTCTAATTGATTTTGCCTCGATACGTCGAATATGGAATGAAAATGTGTGACGGATGACTCGCACGAGTGGGACGAGCCAAGTCGTCCGTATAAACGCGCCGGTGAATTACGTCGATGCTTGCTTGGCCGACCGTAAACTTCGCCCGGATTCCCTAATCGCGACAAGAAGGATTTCATCGTCATATCGTGATAACTCATCGTTTCGTTATAAATTTGACGAATGCTTGGAAAAAATCAATATCGATCCTATTAATAAATATTTTTTATTAATAGGTATAGTCATAATCTTTATGTAATGGCTCTCAAAACGAAGAAAGTTAATAAGTATAATTATTGTTCTTACATTAAAAGATTAAAACATTAAAAGAAATCAAAATGAAGAAAATAATCTGAATTCCCACAAAATTAAGTTTAAATATAAAAGTGAAAAAAATTAATAAAAATTGTTGCAGTAATTAATGCGCAAAATTTATTAAATAAATATAATTCTTAATAAATAATTATTCTACTTTTTATAATAGCAAAATCGACACTGCGTGTGTTTCTTATAATTTCATTAAATAAATATAATTTTTAACAAACAATTATTTATTAAGAATTATATTTGGTTCATGAAATTTGTGCGCCAATTATTGCGCCGACTCCATTAATCCTTTCCACTTTTATACCAAAATAAAAACGTAAAATAAAGATTTGATTCTAAGATACTTATTTCACATGAGTTCATTTTAAGGAGGATTAGAGCAAATTCTTAACATTTTACGAGTCTTATCTATCTCCAACTTCCCTCTGTCTTTTTCTCGACAGTTTTGTTTTCCTTTTTCGATTTCTTCTTTCGCTATGTCGCTTCGTCATCGCGGCATTAAACGGACTGCAGTGCTTCGCTCGTCCTTTGTACACACATCGTGCAAAGGTCTCCTTGAACGTTCGAACGTGTCCCATGACAATGGTGAGTCCGTGTCGGAGGCACGCTCGAGATCCCTTACAGCTAATTCCGAGAATCTCGTACTCCCGCGGATATATCCGCTCCAAAAGAAGGTTCGACCGGAGTTACCTCCAGGCTGAGTCATAATTCAACGCTTACGACAGGTACTCCTCGCGATTTAAATACCCGGTCGCATAATTGCCCGTGCCAAGTCTTATGATTACTTTAATAGCGAACCTCCCGGGTGCTGTCGGTCAATGAAAAGGAAGACGCTTTCCTGCGACTTCATTGATTATTTCCTCCGTGAGATAACGAAAGAGATACGTCTCTCAACACAGAAGAAAATTCGCACGTGATGTCGATATTCTTGATGTCGTATTTACATTAAAGCGATTCATTGCATTTAAATTAGACTCAGATCTAATTAATGAAAAGGAAAAAAATCAGATTTATATGCAACGGTAACAACTGCTCTTGCCTGAATTTACATAAATAACATTTTTTTTGTCTCGCCATTTAAAATAATTATCATTAATTTTTATTGCTTTAATCTTATATTTACTACTTTTTTCCTTCAATTGGTGAGAATAGATAATACAATACGAAAGACCTGTTATAATAGCTTTTTAACCCTCCGAACAGTGAGTCTATTGTAGATCTACTCAATTATAAATCTCTTTGTCAAAAATATCTACGATTCAATTTTCTTTACGTTCTCCACAAATTTGGATGATTAAAATATATTCATAGTATATTCATATTTTTTTTATATAAGTTTTTAAATAAGTTTTTATTATATATAAGTATGTCATTCTTTTAATGTAAGTTATGTCACTTTGTCTTTGAAATTAATTGGTCCTTTAATTGGTCTATTGTGGATCCATTCATTTATAAATCTCTTTGTCAAAAAACAATTCAATTTTCTTTAAATAAATTGAAAAAAATTCTTTCAAATGTCATGTTTGCAAATTTGGATTATTCTTAAAATATGTTTATTGTTAGTATATTTTTTTATATAAGTTTTATGTGTGTGTGTGTGTGTGTGTGTGTATCATATTGATTCTCAAAATTAATTAATTGCTTTTCAATTAATATAAACTAAATATCTTGTTAACCTTACTAGTTACTAATCTTGGTCATCTCCACAATCGTGTTTCGATTTTCATTAAAAAAACTCGACACACATTCGAATATTGAAAAATGTCATAAGTAACGATATAAAAGAGGCCTTTCGTGATTCTCCGCGCTTTATACGATTCGAAACTGTTCCAAGGTGATAGGAAGACGATAGATGCACGCGTTGAATGCCTTATGAAGCACGCACGGAACAAGCGGACATCCTGGCGTTATGTAACGCCATTCTCTTCCTCCGTCCGTAATTAATCATCTGCTGTATTAACTGCTTCCAACCTCCGCATCAAACGGTGATGCTCCTTTTCCCCGATCATGTCGACGAGATTGCTGGCGAACCGCGGGGATCTAGGCGATCTCTGAATGGGGTCAGCCACGAGCCAAATTCGTCAGCAAAAATCGAGACATTGCCCACGCGTTAGTTGTTATACAAAACGGTAGTGCAGTGAGAGCCTTGAACCTGAAACCGCTCGCAAACGTGATGTGGAATGAAAGTACGAAAGCGAGGTAGTAGCGATACTTCCCATTGGTCGCGTTAGAATAATCGCCGATTCTCACGAAGAAATGAAATTTTGCGTCGTTAGACTATCTCTCTTTTACATCGAATTATGCAAATAATTATTTAAATTAGACTCATTCATCTCGCTTTAATCTTAGTTTAACAATATTGAGTACAATCCATACACTGAGAAAACTGATTGGGTTATAATAATAAGAAGTACAAACAAAATGCATTCTGATCATACGAACCAGATTTCTGATTATCAGGATTGAATTTCTAGTTATCTCGACTACGTTTGGTAGATCTAAAGATATATTCAGTTTAGTTTCTCTCTGCAAAAGTGACT
>NW_017259192.1:376471-381588 GCF_001594045.1 Atta colombica | reverse complement strand
ATATATATATATACATATATATATATGAAACAGTTCCATAAGATCAATATTTATATTTAACAATTTTACAGTTTAAATGAAAATTTTTTTCATTTTGTCTTAATTATATTTTTTAAAAACGTATTTATTTCTTATTGTATATAGAAAATTTTTTGATAATTTTTTTCGAAAAATACATATGATATGTTTTTAATTATAAATATCTGATTTTGTATCTCGTTGATTCAATCAGATTTCCAATTTATGCAATCAGATTTTGTTGTATGCAAAAAGATGTTGGCCTTGAACCATACGATTTCTGATAAAGTCTACAAAATTTTGCCTTAAACAAATGAAGTTTTCTAAACTGAGGATATAACAATTTCCATAATACTGGCATTATTTCCGGCTACCAGAAAACCAGCACGCCGTTTAACGATCCGTCGACATGATGTAGGAATTAGCGGAGGTGCCATAATTGCGCCCACAAAGTGGCTACAATGGATGGACAGGCCTCCTTCGTAGCTCTTTCCAAGCATATAAAACAAATTCTTGTTAAATAGCCTCCTCGAATTGTACTCTGCGTAACGGTATAAATCGCTATATAAACCACGTGCAAATGTTATGCATTGTGAGCTACCGTTTCGATTTTAGTTTCGGAATTAGTCTCTTTAATCGTTTCAATGCATATACAGCTATTTCCCCAAGCGTAATACGTTTGTAAACAACAAATTATAATTTTTCATAAATATCTTAATTTCCGGAGAGATTTACAAACTAAATGCGAATAAACAAAAAGCCTGTTATTTATGAATTAAATAAAATATATCCCCACATTATAATGATGTTTAATGTTAACATGAAAATATGACACGCATCAGTTATTACATTCATTCACACACAATTATATAAAATTTAAATCAAAAATAAAAATTGTGCGTATATATCGCTCTGTGTACAACGCAATTGCGTTACGCAGTGTTGCAAGTGCAAAGAATTTCATTTTTCGAAAACATTAGTCGTTGAGATAGTCGATTCAGCGTTTAAATCGGTCGACGAACATCGTTGTAACGATGTTAACATCATCTCCTCGCATAACATAACGTCGCGTTCTCGCATACACGCGACGATGTACCGCAACGTCGAGCCATTCTCGCCACTTCCTGGCTTGTTGCTGGTCGTTTCTTTCCATGCGGGAAAACATCATGAACGCGCGTGTCATCGTCTCTTGCATTTCGCTCCGAGAGCGTGAACGTTCTCACGTTGACGAGGAAACGCATCGGCCACGCGCGACAGTCTCCTGCAGCCGTCTTGCCTCGAAGTTACAACGTTCAGATTTATAACGTTTAGATACTTCGAACTATTATACCCAAAAATATTGATTTCACGGAGGTATTAAAAAATTTAGATAAATACAGATCTAAAAATAACTTTGTTGGACTACATCAAAATAATTATATAAAAAACTCAAACATAATAATATATACAATAGCTACAAAAAAATTTGATGATCCCAACAAAATTATTTTTAGATTTGTATTTAGCTAAATTTTTCAATACTTCAGCAAAATTATTTTTTCCGTATACATTTCGATTAAGAAACTTGTAAACAATGGAAGAAGAAGCAATGCGCGCAAAAAACTTATAATTTAAATCTTTTATCTAAATTTTATAGACATGTGATTTAAAAAATAATTTTTGCACAGAATAAAAAAGTATTGACTGTTTTTGGTTATCAGGCGGAATGTTACGCCAAATATAATTTTTGCGGAATGTATACAATTTACCAATATATTAAACATAAGATTCCGCCCGATGACTAAAAGGAATAATATTTATTATTTATCTATATATTTACTTTATCTTAGGTATCTTTTATTTATTGAAATACAATTTGCATATTTATTGTAAGTAGATATTAAAAAATAATTCAAATAGTGAAAATTATGATTGATAATTCTTAAAATATTTCATATATGCCAAATATCTTTTCAGCGTAGACAATAATAAATTGTCAATTCCATAAATATCTACTCTATAAGATTTCAGTGAAATTTCAAGATAAGATGTCAAATCGCAATATTCTTTTTTCGAAATCATAATATTCATCTTGTTTTTCTATGCGATTCAGTGACGTGTCACTGACCTCTTCGTGATTAAATTTATTTTTAATCCATTTCACCAATCGGGATGCTGCTGCTGTCGCGCTTCGATGGACGTTAGCGAACGATTTACATAGGCGAGTGTTTTGGAGCCATCACGTACGCCATCGAGTAGTTAATACCTATTTTCGTTTGGTCCGTACACGTTCCACAGAATTTTATTTGGCGGCAGCGGACCGTAACGAAATCCCTCGGCACTGCGCGCCGGCTAAAATCCCGTTCCGGGGGCCGCGATTGGCGGGAGCTTGATTGAATTGGCGGTCAGTGGCGGGCATTAGGTCCAGCTTGCAAAGGATTGAATTTCTGTCACAATTATTGACCCGGTCCCTCTTATCCGCGCACCTACATACGAAATCCGGGACCCGCCACGAAAATTCCGTGGCAATCGTCTAAACGCAGCTGCTGCCTTTACAATACGAACGACAATGAGGAAGAGTAAATCCGAATCTAAATGTTTCCGAACGATATTCGGATAAACAGCATGCACTTCCAAGTGGAATTGCTCTTACAAAGATTCGCTGCCATTCGGATATTTCCTATTTAGAATTAGAACGGAACTATAAGCTGTGAGTGTCAGCTTTAAATAATCTAGAGACGACTGAAGTCAAACTCCATGAAGTAATATCGAGAATGAAATTAAAAAAAAAAAATATCAGAGATGAATGAAAATATTTTCAGTAATATTGGGTCGATTCGAGGATCGATTATATTATATTATAGTTTCTCGAAAGATTAAGAATATTCCTCTTGGAAGATCAAGAATTTTTTGTATACACACACAAATATATACAAAAACAAAGTGTCTCGTGCCATAATGCTGCGCTTATATTTAGTGCTGATAAGACATTATCTCCAGATATATGTATTATTGTGAAAAATATCTACAATATTTGTTTCCGTTCTCTAAATTCTTTGGAATGAAATCTTATTCTAAAGAATGAAATCTCTTGAAGATTGAAAATTCTACTTTTTTAAGAGTGACAGATTTTTCATTCTTTAATTAGAGTGAGATTCCATTCCAAAGAATTTAGAATGGATCACTTATTAAATATAATAATTTAAGCTATTAAAGAACAAGCCTAATATCGGGATTTCTGTATCTGGACCGGACGAACATTTCTTCGTATTAACACCGATCTATTGACTCATTGGAAAGCACCGAGAGAAGAGTGTCACGCCGACCCGAATTGATGGCACGTATACTTTTGTCGCTAAGTCCGAAAACGTGAGATGAATCTGCGGATTAAGAGACGTTAAATCTGATATTGCGAACAGTTTTTCGTAGAAAGTGTTGGGCGATCGTTGTGCTAATATACAATTATACAGTTTTGAGATTTTTTTATACACGGGAGCAAATAATCTTATATAACTAATCTTATATAACACTTTAAGAACTTCATGTCGTTCCCTTACTTCAAAAGTCTTAACTAAAAATATTAGTTTTTCAGAACTAATTTAACAGAAAATTATTGACTAATCAAATAATCGGCAAAAAGAATATACTTTTAGAAACAATCAAATATCACTTTTGTTTCACGACTCTTAAAGGAAACGCCCTTTTTAAATTGTGGAGAATTTGATATTCTAGAAAATTATAACAAATTCGCAAGAATTCATCAAAAACGACATAATTTAAAATATCATCAACAATCTACTCGTATATTTATCTTTATCAGCTAAAATGACTAAATTCAAAATAAAACAATGTTTTCTTTAATCTTCGATCATCTTAAAACTTATCTTAACTCTAAATGTTCTTTGTAAAAGTGAAAAGGAGATCTTTCACTATTCTTTTTATTTCCAAAAACGACACAACTCAAATGTGTTACTTTTGTAAAAAGTATTATTTATTAATTATTCTTTGAAAAAAACCTTAAGAACGATACAAGTGTTATTTGATAGACTTTTCTTATAAGTAGTTAAGTTATTTTACTTTTGATGATTGATAGAATAATCTTTATCTAACCCTTTTATAGTAATAACTAAAAAATTACATTTTTTAAATTGTACCAGTTGCGTTTTGAAATAAAGAAACAAATCATTAATATGTATTAGGTTCTCGAATTAGGATCGTCTTTTATAATGAGATGTAGACTTGCGTTAAAAATCGATCATATTACTTTTTACTTATCCTATCATCTTCTCTGTATTACGATTTCAATATGATATACTTTTAAGCTCTTTAGCTTTGCCAAGTTCAGGGATAATTGCATTGCGATGTCGCGTGCCTCGTGAATATACTCATCTGAAAGATCGAATCGCACGATAGGTGAGGTAATTATTTGCCAGTATACTAGTTAATTACTGCAAACAGTATATTAACTAGTAATGACGCGACGATGCACTTGAACGTATAGCGATGTTATCCATGCTTTAATTTTTCACGCAATTGTACACGCAATCAAGAGATATGTCAATAAAGAATCGTCCCGATATTATAAAACAGGATCGATGATCATGAACAGTGCTCATAATATTATTGCAAAGCGTGCACCTGCGAAAGAAAAATACTGCTCTTGAACATTTCTATAGCGTCGAAATTTAATGAAAATTATAACGATTATATAAGATGCGTGAGAAACAAATTCTTGTAATAATATCATTAAAATGAAAAAAACTACAATAATTATATCATGTTATCGTATACGCCCTAAAGTAAATAGTAAGTCATCAAGTAATTAGATTATTATACGTTGATTATTATACGCTTGATTATTACACAAAGTTATTAAAAAATTTTTACTTTAATGCTTTCATTGTAAGGCTTTGTTTCAGTGAAAGAAAGTTTAAATATATGAGGAGCAGATTTCAAAAATGCGTTTTTGTCCACAATTTCATTTTTTGAGTTTAAGAGGTCATAGTGTTTAGAGTTGAAAGATTCATATTATAAGCTATTCTGAAATATTTATGTGCTGAAACAACATATATTTATTGCAAATAAATAATAATATAATCAAGGATCGATAATAATAAGAA
>NW_017259192.1:327553-376371 GCF_001594045.1 Atta colombica | reverse complement strand
TAATATTATATATATATTAATAGTAAATTAACATAATAATTTTCACTGATAAATAAAACGTACGCTATTGAAACTTCAAAGAACGTCTTGGGAAGTTGACATCGTCATGTGACGGCAATCTACTTTGATCTAGATTGGCTTCTTCACTGTCCGATCTAGACGCGGATCCTGACCTCCGTTAACCGGGTATCGGTGACCTCGCTGGTCGGAACTGGAATTTACACGATCGTAATCCGATACAAGAACATAGACTACCCGCATTTCAATCCAAGAGAATATTTCAATTCACTTTAATTAATTAAATTAATAGACGAGCCGGCATGTCGTTTCTCATAATAGTGGAATTGAAAGAATTAAAAAGTTACTTAAAAATTTATTTTTTCGTCAAAAATAAATGTTTTCACTGATAGATACTCTTTGTTAGTATTTTTACATTTTACATTTTGTTATCTTCGTGCATATTTGAAACTTTACAACTTTAATTATTCAAAGTCGTATTGTTTTTCTTTTATCCTATTGTAAACAGAAATTGACTATCAGAAACTCTTCAAAAAACAGAAACGCGTTTTAAATGTGACATTGAAATGGGAAATATTTTGATGTTACTGTTAATTTTATTATTATTAATTGTACCTAACCGTTTCTATTCTAACGATTAAGAACATCAAGTTCCTAACATTTTATAGAATTATCTATCTGCTGATGTCATGCCTCAGCAGTTTATTATCGTTTCTCCGTTCATTATCTTTTATGAGGAAGACTCATCCCTAAAGTATTGCGAGCGATGAACAATAATTTTCAAAAGTTCTAGTGAAAGGTAGACAGATATTGTTAGGCAGAGATTACAGAAAGAGAAAAAATAAATATAAGAGTCCAGTAAAAGCATTTATGACAATTTGTAAATTATGTAAATTATGAAGCTAAAGAAAGTCTAGGTATCTACAGACACAAGTATATATAAACACTGAGAAAAATATTCTGAAACTAATAATAAAAAAACCTAAAATTTCTTTGTAATATTATTTCGTAAAATGTTATTTTTGCAAGTCTTTGTTCAGTGAAAGAAAGTTTAAATATATGAGGAGCAGATTTTAAAAATGCGTTTTGTCCACAATTTCATTTTTTGAGTTTAAGAGGGCATAGTGTTTAGAGTTAAAAGATTTATATTATAAGCTATTTTGAAATATTTAGAAAGCATTTTTTTCACTGTTAATTTATGTGCTGAAACAACATAGACATTTCGAAGTACATTATGTCTTTTAACTAGAAAAAAGTAAAATGCATTTGTTTAACAATTTTGTTTAATTATATTTCATATCCTACTGATTGATATATTGTTATTTTTTGTAAAGCACATAGTTTTCTTATTTTTCTTATGTACTTTCTTTCTCTCGTTTTCTGAAAATTATCAATTTTAGATCAAACGCATTTTGAAAGTCTACTCCTCTTATATCAAACAATATCTCTAAAACTTATCGAAGCTTTTATCCAAATATATTCTTTTTTGCAATGAACAGGTCGTTACTAAGAGTCATTACTTGAAAGCCATCGTTATTTATGATGGCTAATTACAATGCTCAGTCATTTCGAATAAATTCTTCTTGCTTGTTAAACAATTTTTAACATCTCTTTACAAGTCCTATTAAAGTGCGTTCCGAATTTTATTACATGACGTATTCGATGTGAATAAAGATATAAAAGCCAATAATTGACCGTTCTCGCATTCAATGACGAATAATGAGTATGGTAAATGGAATAATTTTCGTTGCACAATAATGTGTGTAAAGTAGTTTTATGAAACTGTGACTTGACAAATAGCCGACAATATTAGAGACGATTAAATCAATATCTATGCAATACGTTACGTTAAAATTAAGAAGATATCAACATAAAGAATTGGAAGACTCGCAATTTGTTAAATGTACTAAGTTTAATCGAAATAAAATATGATTTTCAAATAAGATGTAATCTTGGCCATCAGTGTAAAACTTCAATTTATTATATTTTCTTAGAAAAGCTTTCGATAACGAAAGCTAAGGAACGAAAGCTAAAGGAACTAACAAGATATTGAAATTGTTATAAAAATAAATATCATTTTTTAATAAAACTTTTCTTAATTTATTTTTCTTTAAAAAGTTTACATCAATTTGTAAAAGTAACTTTATAATAATACTTATTATGTAATAATAATTATACTTATGGCCCAGATTGTATATTAAAAAACATATTATAAATTATACAATACTCTCCGCGAAACTCAAATAGTTTTTTGTTCACCTAGACTACCGAGAAGCAAGTGAAGTTATTTTCGCAATTAAAGGTTAAATCTGTGCTTAATATCGGAATCATACTCGAGAAACTAATTGAGAACCGCGAAGTGCGCTCTGTTAACGAGCATAATTGTTCTTGGATACAAGGGGATTTAATTACACGGCACTTCGTCCACGCACTGCGCCATTCGCAGCGTACCTCGTATTAATGAGTGACAATCGCAAAGGTAAGTAATTACGCAAAGAGTGGTCGGTATATCAACAATCGCGTTTTTAGCCTGATTCCACATCATTTGTTTACAAGCAAACAAACCGAGGCAACACGCCGCGGGTTAATTAATCGGTCGTATATGATCAGTCTGTGTAATATTGTCCAGAGATCGACGCTGATATCGATCTGTCGCGATATTCTATTAGGCGTAGAAAATTCGAATACGAGAGAACCAAAAAACTTTCTAACAAAAATCCAAAGGCACGAAATACAGCACGATTTCGCGATAATGTGTGAATTTGAAATTTAAATGCATGTGGTGAAGTTTGCAACAAACTTTGAATGAATGAGATTACTAAAAGTGTTACGAATATTGCAAAATTATTCTACATAAATTGTAAGATTAATATTGATGAGAGTAATACTGTATAGGATTTTTCAAGAACTTCATCCTGAAAAGTTTTGAAATGTGTAAATTATTATTCTGCATTTTTATCGTACACTAGAAAGAAGTTATCTTTAATTTCCATTTGGTAATGGATACGAACTATTGGTCCAATAATTAGTAAATATTATTGAATATAAAAAGAGTAATAAACTATTCAGTACACAGAAAGAATTTTGAAGCTAAAAATTTAGCTAGATACAGATTTAAAAATAATTTTGTTTGGACCATTGGAATAATTATGTAGGAAGCTTAAACTGATTGTTGGAATGTTAAAATTTTTTTGCAATATTGTCATAGATGCTTATGAATGTATTAGAAGTATCCAATTTTCTCATTTTACTTTAATTTTTTTTTAAAAGAGAGCATATCTCCTTTTTATTGAAATAATTTTCTGCCCAGATTCTAAATCGTCGCCAAACTTTTTGTATTATTTTCAAATACAATGTAGAAAAATGTTTATTTCTTCATTCTACCAAAAAATACATCCTTAAGTATTTAAAAAAATCATTTTGATGGTCCAACAAACAATTAAACAATTTAAAAATCTGTATTTAACTATAAATTTTTAACACTTCAGCAAAAGGCGTTCTTTCCGCCTAATAATTAGAATAAAATAATATTGTAGAAAAGTAAAATTGGTATTGGATTTTAAAATTATTTCACAAAAAGTAAATTTAGTAACTTATTAAAAGTTTGATAACTATCCCCTAGATTTGATTATTATTACCACGTCTTTTTTTCCGGAGTAGCGTAGAGAATTTCGGAATGTACAGGATAACTCTGAATCCAATCCATATGGAAATATATTTTTTTTCTCGTTATATTCGCGATCGTCCCGGGGAAAACCCAAATCACCGGCTACCTCAATTTACAATCCCTGCATAAGATACGTGACGTTCGCGATATCCGCGGGGACCAATCGCCGAGGACGATCGATTTCCGTCCGAGCGCCGGCGGCGTGTTTCCGCCGCGTGTTTACATCTGTGTATACATATATGTACACATAAACGAAACAACGCACTTACCACGCTTGCGGATTCGCCCGGGGAAGCGCAGATCCGTTGTCTCCCCTCTCTCGGTTTTCGCTGATATCCGATAAAGCAATATCAATTTATCGCGTCTCCTCGTGTGCGTTCGTGTGGTCTTCCTCCTTTTTCTCCTCCTCCTTCTTCTCCTCCTTCTCCTCCTCCTCTCGCTCGTCGCGTCGCAAAATTTCTCTCTTCTCTGATCCCGGAGTAATCCGCGTGCTCTTTCCCTCGCGGTGAAACGTCAGGCCTGCACTTTCTCACGGAATAGCCGAGGAAAAAGAAAAAAAAAAATCGACGAAGCGAGGATGCAACCGAATGTGTCACACTCGCGCACAACGCTTCCGTTACTGAGATCACACCGATCTCCTCTTCCTTCAGCCGGCGAACTTTTGTCCGTGTCACGTGGAGACCTGTTTCGGTGCCTACCCGTCGTCTGCTTTCTCTCTTCCTCTCGGTCACTCTTAGTATGATCGAAGTAACGTCACTTTCTCTCTGTCCCTCCTACATCCGTCTCTCTATCATCCGTTAAATGTCACAGCTTTATCTCTTTTCCGCTGTATCTCTTTCAATAATAAACTATCTTGCTCCATCCGATTCTTCCGACACTTGTTTACTAAAATGTTTATTCGAAATGTATTTCCAAGTATTTCTGTCCACCTCCTCTTGACTTTATTTCGCATTAACGTCCTCGATCGATTTTCTCGAGAACAACAAGTCGCTCGATCACTTTATTCGCTCCCTCCAAATGCCTTTTCTTCTTTCCCCCCCCCTACTGTCTTCACTTCGTCCTCGTGTCAATTACTCTCGCACCTGTCCGGCTGACAGGCCGACACCGCCGCCAGCGCACTTTCACGAGTCGCGCCGCTTTCGGAATCGCATTTGCGGAATCGCTACCGAGCGACCGGGCGAAACACGGCGACACTGAGCGGTCCAGCGAGAGCGCTTCGAGAAGTCGATCTCTCTTCGATCTTCCTCTCCGTCGAAGCGCGTCCCGATCGCTTCGCCGAAATTCCCGCCGACCGGAAAAGGCGCTTCCGCTCGACCCACTCACACGATCGATCGGTCCCTCGATCGATGCGCCGCGGGACTTTCCCCTCCTACGGACGTTCACACTGGGTCCAAGACGATCCCGCGACGTTTCATCATTTCTTTACCGCGATCGTTCGCGTTTCATAAAAAAAAAAGAAATAAAAAAAAGAAGAAAAGAAGAAATCTCTTCGAAGTAGTGTTTTTATCTTTCTTTGTTTTTTTTTTTTTTTTTTTTAATACAGAGCGCAACGAGTTCGCAATCAACGTCGAACTACTCGCGGTCGAAGTTCGCCCCGAGACTCGTTTTCTCGGTGGGAAGAATTTTTCTACGCGGAATACGCAAAGCGGAATTCCGAAAAGGCCGAATGCTCACAGAGCTACCTTCCGTTCGGTGCAGGCGTCGAGTGGCGACTGTCGTTTCTTCCAACGCTCGGTCTGCCTCCGGCCTGCCTGTCCCTTCCCCCTCCTCGAGACCATCGGGAACCGACTACACACAGTTCACGGATTTATGCTATTACCACACCGTGTTCCACCCCCTGCGGCCGGTGCTCTTCATCCACCCGTTGGCCTCTCCTTTTTTTTTTCTCAACTCCGATACTTTCTCGAGGCCCAGAAGGGCTCGGCGAGACTGCTGTTAACCGATGCGGCCAAGCAGGATTTCTCCGCGAACCATTCGATTCGAAGAGGTTTACTGAAATCTTGTGAAAAAAATTGAGATTTATTTCTCTGAGAGATTCTGGATTTTTTTGGTTTTTTTATTTAAAATTTTAGGTTTTATTGAAGATTTTATTGAAAAGACTTTAATACAATTTTCAAATAAATGAGAAACGCAAATAAACTACATATATTGTATATTAATAGAAGACAAGAATTCTCCATGTGATGACTGTATCTCTCCTTTTCTACAATAGAGAAAGTCACAAATCCTATATATAATATAGGATAAGTATCCTATAATATAAGAAAGATATCACTACAGTATCAATGAGCTACTTTCTGCTATACTTTCTGCTTGTCGTCTACTGTTACCTTGATTTTTTAATAAAAACTTGCGAGGTACATGAAGATGTACATAAGTATATCATATTTATACATACACATACACTGTTAGAAATGTTCTTAAATTTAATTAACTTTTAAGTTATACAATTTGAATTTAATTTCATGACATTACATTAAATTTAATGTATTTATAACTAAAAAGTATATTTGTGTATACATAAAATTTAATGTATTTTTCATGAAATTTAATGTACTTTTAATGTAACGTATTTTTAAAATTTGCTTTAAAATACATTAAATTTCGTAAAGTTAATGTACACATTCATTTCATTGTGATTACTGTAATTTAATTTTCAGTTAAATCATTCATTATTTTTAATTTCGTTCACCATAAGTACATTTCTAACAATGTACTTTTTATTGCTAACAGATTATAACGTTTTATACCATCAAGAAAAAGGATGAAAAATAAAACGTTTTTTAAAAAGAAAATTTTCAAGAGTAAAAAAGAAAACCCCTGAAAATTTTAGATTTTTTTCAACATTCTGCATTCTCTTTGTACATAAAAACAGGTCTATTCTTTTCAACTGAATTTCTTGCGTCATTCATTTTCCTCTTTTTCTTTTCGTATTGGTAAGAAAAGAAAGAAAGTTAAACGATACGAAATATATATTCAACTAAAAAAACCAAATAATTAAAAATAGAATAAACAATAAAAAATATGTAAGAAATAAAAGATAAACATACTTTATTTGTATATTAATTGTCTTCAATGAAAATATGAAATCTTGCAAGTCTTTTCCCAGGCCCCTTGTGCTAAAGCTTCGGATATATGATTCAATAAAGTATCTCCCTTGAAGTCAACCCTCTATCCCCATAAATACGAATATTCAAGCAAAAAGGATCACGATCATGCTGTACAGCGCGTTGCTGCTCATGCGCACGTGTGCGGTAATAAATATACAGAAAAAAATCAGACACGTGGATATACGCGGGGACATGACAATGATGAGGTTTCCTCTCGGAACCGGAAACCCATAAATGGACCTCAAAAATAATTATTAATGTTTTAAAATCTGGATAGGGAGACGTATAAAGCGTAATAAAAGCGCACGTGTCTCTTTCGCCATCTTCGAATCCACTGTTGCACGTGCATACATATGAGCGGATTGAGAAATTTTTTCCTCTGGAAACCACATAAATTCTTACTTCAAATATCATTGTCTGACTCATATTCATTTTTATCAATATAGATTAATTTTAATTTCAGTTTAATTCTATTTTTTTATTTTTAGAATTAGAAAGAGGTAAAAAGTAAGGCAAATTAAATTAAATAAGTTAATCTGTGTTAATGGAAAAATGAATATATCATACATTTAATTATGGAATTAACTTTAACTTACTCTTTATGTTTCTAATTCTAAGAACTAAAAAAGATAAAAAATAAGTTTAAAAAATTAAAGCTGATCATGGCAGAAATGGTTTAAATATATCATTAGTTTGATATATATTTATATATTATATAATGATACAATCATAAATATATGTAGGATATACAATGGCTGCATTCAGCAGAAAAAGCAGCTTTGCAACTGTTGTAAAATTCTTTAATACGATTGGTCTTGTCTTTAATTCCTCACTGGATCTAAATGTATAAACTAATCATATCTAAAAATTTTACAACGGTTGCAAAACTTTTTCTGCTGATTGGCGCAGCCAATGATACCCTGCATATACTTTTATTGTTTTCAAAAAATCAATTTATTTTGTACGTTCATTTTATATACATTATTTATATAAACCAAAAGATAGCTTATATATTATCGATTCTATATTTTCAATATAAATTAAAAATGTAGACATCGCTTTTATTACAATATAATTATTACAATTTATATTTTAAAAATCATACAGACAAAAAAACAATCATTATACAAGTTTAAATTTAATTAACCTTTACTGCTAATCTCATTTCTTAATTGACTTATATTATAATGGGCAAAATATTTTAATTTAAATGTTAGACTACGGGAATCGAATAATTAGACACAAAACTGTACCTTATACAATTCAACTGTGTCAGCAAGATTCAAATTATATATTAATATTTACATTTTAATACAAACTCACCATTTCTCCTTCAATTCTCTTCAAACAGTTCCTTCGAATATTTTCTTTAGAATAATCAGTACGCCGTGTTTAGTAATAACACAACTCCGTGATACAGCACGAATATAATAGCAATGCAGAATGATAACCAACTTACTTATGATATCTGGAGTAATGATGAACACTATTTGTGGCAATATTTCTCGAAAGGAAACTCATTTATTGTAAAGTGTAAAATGTGTGAAATTTTATTTCATTTTCCATCTAAGACAATTTTAGAAAACCATCTGATAACACGTCATGTAAGAGCAATAGGTCAAAACCTAAGCCTCAGAATATATCGACGCCTGAGCCTTAGAATATATCAACGCCTAAACCAATAGAAGTTACACATACTTGGTAATTATCACATACCAAATAACAAAATGATTATACAATCTGCAAACATTGCAATGCATTTATAAAAATATAAAATCTGTGTAAGTTTGTATAAGGCAACACATATTACATATAATTTATAAATATTATAATTATTCAAATTAATTTAAATAATTTTATTTAGTTGTATTAAATCCCATTAATTTAAAGGAGTTGTTATTACCTGTATATATATATATTATCTGAATATTCTAAATTGTAATTGACAATTTCTTTGTGAGAAATATAAATAATAATAGTCCTAGTTTTGATTTTATTTATTCAAATTTTATGTGTGTGTGTGTGTGTGTGTGTGTGTGTGTGTATAAAATTATGTGTGTGTATAAAATTACAATAGGATTTTATATTACTAACTATACTTATCTTTTGTTTCCTTAATTACTTCATGTATTACAGGTCAGATATATTATATCAATGACAGAAGCCAAGAAAGTGCACTGGAAACTATGTTGCATAACATCAGTATTAACGACAATCTTAGCATGGAATATATGAAGCGCATTTAACGAATAAATAAATAATCTCTTTGAGTTGTAACATAAAATAATTTTACAATTGTATATGACAAATCAACTTTCTTATGAATATGTTCAAATTTACTCAAATGACATTATTAATTACTTTATTAATTACTTACTAATTAATCTGACAAACATTACTATGTTTATACATATATTACATCTCGTATAATTTATATGAATGTATTACAATTATAGTCTACATTGCTAAAAATATCATAAAATGTATTTGTAACTGAAAATATATTTATGTAAATGAAATTTAATATATTTAATTCTTATAAAATTTTATGAAATTTAATGTACTTTCCATAAATTTTGAAATAGATTTGAAATTTAATGATAGATTAATAGAAAAAAAAATTAAATTTAGTGATACATTATAGATTTGAAATTTAATTTTTTTATTCATTATATTTAAAATTAAGTTATGACTGTAACTTACTTTTCAGTTAAACCGTTCATTACTTTTCAATTTCATCATAATATATCACTTAACAAATTAACAAAATTTCTAACAGTTATATTATATAATATTATATACTTATTAAATATACTTGATAAAATAAAATTGATTTTATTCCATTCCAATTATATATTTGCAGCAACATTGTAACCTTCAAATAATATTACAGTAACTTTACAAAATATTATTGCAATATTGCTACAAATTTCTGAGCTATATGTGGTAAGACATAATTAATATTTAAAAGTTTAAAAGCCAAACGTTAAGCTCCACTTATTCACAGAGCCTTCATCGACAGTATTTGGAATTTAAAAAAGAATGATAAATAAATATTAAATCCACTAAGTAAAAATTTACAAAATATACCATGATCTTCAGTTGCTTTGTGTTTGAAGCACGTGGTCCCGCGTGGCCTTCTCTCATATCCGCCTATATATGCACGTACGTGCAACACGAGACTTTGGACCCTCTCCCGGAATAAATCACCCAAGGAAAACCTGCCGGAAGGTATTAACGTCGCGAGGCAGCCCTTTCGTCCGAAAGAGGGTTAAGCCTGCGCCCTTATCGCGCGTCCCTGAATCGCCGCGTGGTCCCAGGGGGGATTTTCTTGTTCTCTGCCTGATCCTGCCTGACGCGGACGATCCAACAGCCCGGCTGCAATCCTGGCCGGTTGTACGATGCCAGTAGTAGATGTGGGACGGCGAAGGAGGAAGATAGGGGTCACCGGGGAGCCGGGAGTACAGTTGGCCCTTATCGGAGGTCGCGCATGACGAGACAAGCTAATTGTGTTATCAGCGTGCAACGGACTCCGCCGCGCCGTCGCCCCTCAAGCTGTCGCCCTTTCGGCGTGCATACAGCACGCGTGTTTGTTTTCCAACAACCAATGCACGGTGCATCTGTCGCAATTGTGTGTGACGTGTGTGCGTGACTCCACTCGCACGAATTTCTCTGGCAGGGTTTCTTCCTCTCAAAGCACTGAAAGTAAACTTTGCGATGTTTTACGAAAAGTTGATTACCTGCACTGGAAAAAGAAGTTGATTGCATTAATTGAAGTTCTGGTGGAAAGTAGACAAATTAAGAGTTCTTTATATAGAAGTCGTAAACGGTCGTAGAAGTCGTAGGAAATTAACCAATTCTAATCGAGTATTCTCTTTATATTTGATTGTGATTTGGTTGGTTTCTTACAACTTAAGACTCCATGACCATCTACAACTTCTATGTAGAGAGAACTCTTTAGAATTTTCTAGATAAATCTATTAGAATATTGGAGATATATATAATCAAATATCCAATATATTATTAAACGCGCGTAACGGTATTTATTAAAAAATAATTTAAATAAGAAAAATATAACTAACAATCTGGATTGTTTGATTGCAATTGTTTTTCCTGTACATCAACTTCTATTATAATGCGGATAAAGTTTTGTTGGCATTGAGGTGGAGTATTGTAACATGCATTGTTGATATAAATTATTTTTTAATACTATCATGTTTAATAGTTTTTTAATTTTTAATTATAATTATGCTAAACAAAATAATTATACTAAAACAAATGTAAAATTACCGTTACTTACTATTTGTTATTAGGTTTTATTGTTTTATTAGCAACATTGAGAATATAAGTTAAAATGTTTGTTTTAGATTATATTTTAAATTCACTTGTATTAAAAATTTTAGCAACAAATACTTGTTGACTTACACCTATTTCCCCCACATATTTTCTTTTAATTGTTTGTTTTTATATATTGGAACTATTTTACTTAATTATTTGAAACATATTTCTCACAAATAAGTTTTTAAATATCTTTTCCTCATTGTAGTTAATATGATCAAAATATATTGACTTGTCCGTTTTCAATCGAAATTTGTTTCAGTGTGCATCGACAGATCGCAAGAATCTTAAAAAAAGAAGTTTAGATTTTAAGAAATAACTCTCAATTTTTTTTTATCGATGTATAAGATCTGTCACTATATTAGTGATTATGGTTATTCTACAATGTGCTTTTTGTTTTCTGTTTCTTGCTTTTTGTTATTTTTACATCTTATATTTCTTGCTTCTTGCTCTTATCTGGTTTTTTATTTTATGTCGCCCAAGATAAAAGTTAACGAACTTCGGAAGAAACAGGAAACACGTAGCAAGAAATAGAATTGTCGATAAAATGGTTGTAAAGAGAGAAGAAGCAAGAGGCAAAAAGCAAGAAACAGGAAACAAAGAGCACATTGTAGAATAGGAAATTTTTTTACTTTAAAGTAAAAAACATTACGTTACATTTTAACCTTCCGTCAGCCATGTGAAATTTTCTATTAGCAATCTGGATTTTTAAGCTTCAATGTAGTTTTATATTGTTTCAAATTGTATAAAAATCTGAGAAAATTTTTGCATGCTTGTGAAAGTTTTAACAACGAGTTTTTACTATCACGCGTAAAAGTCGAATTGTATTTTATTTATTTTGTACAGATTTAAATTTACCTAATCAAAATTTTCAAATCAAAATATTGAGTGTGACTTCAAAATCTAATTTGGCCTTCGGAGGGTTGAGGTGCCTTTTCATGCTGACATTCAATGCTTATTTTCAACATCAAAGATTATATGATCAAAATTGACGTTGAAAATGCATGATAAAAAGCGTCAGCGTCATATATATAGTTCAATCTATAACCGAGTGACCTGACACACACTGGAAGTAAATTCTACTTCCAGAGTCAATTTGACAATGATCCTTTGTTTCACCGGAAAGAGAGGAGCTCTCGAATAATCCTTGTGATCGCTACAGAGTCGACTCTACCAGATTCCAAGCCGAACTCCGTTACTTATCGCTCTAGGTAACGCGATTATTTATTTGTTACACATTAAGAATTTAACGCAATCCCGGTATGCGCGCGTGGCAATTACAGTAGCGCGCGCTGTCATCGTACGCGCACAATCATTAAAATAATTACAGTTGTCGCGACGCGGTGCCGTAACGATAAGAAAGAACGGCCGTCGGCGAATTATAATCGTTGCAACTTTGTTGCAACTATCCACGGTAGACAAAACGGCCACCGCGCTTTCCGCCCCGAGGATAAGAAAAAGCGCGCAGGGGAGGATCCGCGCAGTGTCCGACTTAATTACGGACGGGGCATATGGACCGGACCCCAGCCGCGGACCACTCACTCGCCTCGGTATGAATATCACATTAAGTCGTGAGTGAGAGATAGCTCTAGGCAGGGGTGGACCCCCGACGGGAAACTACGAATTTAATAGAATAATAAATGGAGCTCTGCGTGGGCGCGCGCGGAAGAGGCGGCTGGGACGACGTGCCCGAGGCACAAATCGATTCGCCAATCGTGATCGTCCTGTACAGAACAATCCACGGTAAAGTGTTTAAGTAAACCAGAAAGTGGAGAAACCGGGAAACCACTTTGTGCAATTAACTACGTGACTTTTTCGTGATACTGTTGGAGATTTAAAATTTATTACGGATACCTTGCTACTCTTAATTCGAATTTTAATATTGTTCTATTCCCTGGACAAGAACCTTATATAACGATCTATATTTTGAGTTCTGAGTTAATTCTATAGTGGCTGATGAAATTTTCTGGCTAATGAGTAATTCTATTGCATTGCTTAAATAACGAATCTTTATGAGTAAAGAATTATATAGTATATATATATATATATATTTTTTTTGTGTGTGTGTGTGTGTGTGTGTGTGTGTGTGTGTGTGTGTGTGTGTGTGTATGTATTTTTATATAGTATTTAAAATATCGTGTTTTTAAGTTGATTATAATAAGAATTTTATTAACTTATAATATAAACTGAAAAACAAATTGACAAAAATTATCGTCAAATTATAATATTCCCTTATTTTAAAAGTAATACAAAGAAAAAAACCATGATTTTTGTATTATTACATGAATAAGATAAACATTAACCTTTCAATCGTCAAAAACTAACTTAACTTCATAAAAAATCGTTAAAATCGGTTTAACTCAAGAATAGTTTAAAAAGAATCATTATTAAAAAGGATGATTTCCGAAACTGTATAAGTTGCAACGCGCCGGTGAATGTTCAAAAAACAATTGTTCGATTTTAATTATTAACTAATTTTAACTTAAAACAATTTGAGCACAAACTTGTACTAATGTAATCCTAATAATAACTTTGATTTTTTTTAAATGAGGATGCAATATTATTATTAATAAATAATAAACTCACGTCAATAAATTCAACGAGCTATAATTGTAATATAGATGTAACAAAGTAAAATTTACTTTTCACAATTATAATTTTCGACGATAAGTTTCAACGGTACGTTTCGATTATACTTAGTCCTCATCAGCTACAGAATATACATAATTAACCCATATCAAAATTAAATTAACATATTATGACCCAGTTTCACAACAGTTTCACGGTTAACTCTTAATCGAGGTTCGACTTATTCATTATATACTTATCTCTTTTCAATTTTAGAATTGGAAAAAGATGAGGAATAAGTTGAACCTTGGTTAAGAATTAATCATGAGTTGTGAAACTGGGCTTAAGAGACTCATCTCATTTTCGAGTTACAAGATGATATAACGTAACATATATTATATTTAGTCAAATTTATCAAATAATAGACAAAATAATGATGAGTCATGAATCCAAACTACGAATCAATTCATCGATTAACTGCGAGAAAGAGTAGTCAGTATAAGTAAATGCATCATTTGCGTTTAAACTCTCTCACAGTCAAAATCTATCTTGTATCATGGAATAGTAATTGATTCTAAGTTCTTTACTTCGCATAAACAGCTGCAAACTTATCAATAGATATACCGTTGCATTATACCGTCTATTGTAATTCGAAGATGAGATAATCTTCATAATATGTTAATTTAATTTTGACATATGAATTAATTGTGTATTTCAGCGACTGATGAGGATTAATTGTAAGTATAGTCGAAAATTATAATTGTGGAAAATAAATTTTACTTTGTTTAATTATAGCTCGTTGAATTTATTGGCCTGGATTTACTATTGTACTTATTAATCTGTTGTAAGTTATGAGCGAAAAGAATTGATTTTAATTTACGTAGTAATAACATTATTATTGTATTATTATAGTTAGATATTTTAATAAAATCTTATTTTTTAAAGAATACATAAATTTGTCATACGATTTCTGAAAATTGCATGATCTCTGTAAAATTAATATCGATTTCAATTTTGAAAAAAATATGACTCCGTTATAGCTTCTTTCTTTTTTAATAAGACTTAATCAAGTTTTGATTTCGACTTTGTTTTCGACCGAAATTGAATGACAATCGAATATTCATTTTTGGTTTCGATCAGAGATCAAAATATAATTTCGATCGGACTCTACTTTTGAAGTAAAGAAGCGAGATTTTGGCAGTCACTATATATTTTTCACAAGAATTTTTTAATCATGAACAAGTTATTAAATCATTAATTCCTCATTTCTTTTTACTTTCCTAAATCATTTTTCAATCGCAGAGACTGAAATCTTTTCTCTAAATCTGAATCAGTGGATAATCACTGATATCAATGCTAAGCCACTGATAATCAATGAATTAAATGTGCGATATCTATACTGAAAAAAAATATAGTCAATTTTAATAAATAATTAGTTGAATACTGCCAACTAAATATTTATTAAATATAAAGCTATATTTATTTGATACAAGAAATGTTAATTTTGATTGAATAATCATTATTTTTATTGAACAAATATTTACTTACTACTAAGTAAAAGTTTAGTTGACAGTATCGAACTAAATATTTATTAAAATTAACTATATTTTTTTCTCAGTAAAATGTAATCTAGCTAATTTTTGTTATGTGATCTAACTAATCTTATTTTTTAGTCCTTAAATTCAATAAATATGATATTGGAAGATTAACGTACAATTATCGATATTTTAGTTACATAATGCTCAAACATTCTTCCTTTTTTAGTTGAAGTTCACTGACTTTGTACTTATCAGTACAAAGTATGTCACTGGGTAATTAGTGATTGATTCAGATTTAGAGAGTAGTATCCCAAGAAGGAACGCGTCGAGGCATATAGGTCTATGGAGTAATACCTAAATTAATAATTGCGCCTTCCCGCGCGCGCGGTAATTATGTGTACAATCGCCGCGCGTGCAGGAGGATGCGCTGCAGAGGCAGAAGCGGCGACGGGGAAGCTCGTGGGTAATTGCACGCGTGCATTCCCGCGTATCAGTATGCAAGCGTGCATAAGCGTGCTCGCATATGGGGTCGGATTCTCTTGGTGCATTTGCCATAATGAATCCCGCCGGCACACGCGCGCGCGTACACTCGGATACACTCGCGAAGTACTTGTCGGAAACGTTAAGCGAAAAGAATAATATAAATAAAAGATACGCACTGCGCGTATTCGAATACTCTGTGAGTCAGTTGTACGACGTGTAAATGCGCGTAGCGTTGAAAATTTATACGAAGTCGAGTCGTATACGAGATCGAGAAAAATGTAGATCAGCGTCTAAATTTAACATCCATCGTAGGCTTCGTGTAATAAATGTCTTGATAATTAACATTTAGATTAAATTCCTGGTACAATTAGATCTCCCTCGAGATTGACTGAAATGTAAAATTTCGTTATTAATTTCGTTATCAGAGCATGAATCTAGTCAAATATATTTTATAAAGTATTTTATTTAAAATAAATTTTGGATTGCGCAGGAAAATAAATAAATTGGCTTGTACAAAGATATTTAATTAAAGAAATAAAAAATAAACTCAATTAAGAAAATGTAAAGAAAATTTCTAATTTTTTTGTTATTGATTTACCGATATTAAGTTTAATAATTGATTTCTAAGCTAATAAAAAAAATGTTAACTATCGAAACACGAAATATATTTTATAAGGAATTTTATTTGAAATAATTTTACAAGAAATCATAGATATATAAAACAGTAAGTAAACTGCTCGTATAAAAACATTTAATTAAATAAATAACAAGTAAAATTAATTAAGAAATAAAAAAGTAAAAAAGGAAAGAATATTATTTTTTAATTTTGTTACTTTTATTAATTACTTTTTTATTATGTGTTTTATTACTTTTTATTAATTTTTATCCTCTTTATATAATTGCTTGAATATTCCGAAACAAAAGTTGAGCAAGTTGTTGTTAATTGGTGACCTTCGATTCTTGATCAGTTGACAGTTTTCTTACAGAGGCAAAGTCACAAAAAATACGCAACGCACGTTGCTGGTTATCATCGAGTACACGCATCACCGGGCCATTCGTGTGAGACCAGCGATGCATTTCCCATAATGAACCCGCTGGCACGTACACGCTTGTATACGAGTATTGCAGCGGGGGAATCGGGAGTGCGGGACAGAACAGATCGAGCTGTTGGAGTAGCCTCTGTGATGTTACAGGTTCAATGCATTAGTTTGCCTAAAAGGTTTGTGCCATCAGTCTCTAAATGTCCCTCTGTCGTTTGCCTCCGTGCTCGCCTCTCCCTTTCTCTCTTTCTCTCGTTCTCATTCCCTCCCAATCTGCACGATCTACGTACCCTCGATCTCTCCCGGTCGTTACCGTTTTGCTCGCGCGAATGCATTCTCCAGGGAAAAGGAGGGCGAAACACAACCCCCGCTGGCTCACAGCGTGCGCGGTCAACGCTCGCACGTAAATTAAGTGTGTTGCATCAGCGGAATTTAGATGAGTTAGTGCAGTGCGTTAATTCGCGCTAATGGACAAGTTATGAAAGTTTAATTGTCGGTTAGGCACACCCGCGGCGGGTCAGCGAAAGTTAAGAGATTGAGAAATATATATAGAGTTGACGGAATGAAAGACGCTGTTGCTTTCCGCGCCTTTCGGGATTGAAAGAAATTTCCTGAACGCGGGCAAACTTTCTTGCCGGATCATATTAATAAATATGTACACTGTTAGATATCATAGTAATTATGGTAACTCAATGCTTTGAGTTGAATAATATTTTGTTACTTTTAACTTTTATGTATGTCAAAATGTAAATCAATCCAATACAAATATAAAATGTCTATGTGAGTCTCTGTTATCATTAGTGCGTATAAATTATGCATTTATAATATATAATTTGCACTAAATAACCGGAATACATTTACTAAATGAATTAACCACAGATTTATTTTATTAAAAAAGATCTCGTTGCATTAATTGGAATTCTCGTAGAAAACGAACAAATCAGAATGTCATAGTTAAATCTTTTATAATTGTAGCCTACAATAATTCTATACACTTTCTTCTATTTCTGTTACAGATAAACTAATTATTTTATTAATATATAATTCTAGAAATAAGCACTTTTAAATGTCTATTTTTTGATTTCATATCAATAATACAATCTTGATTTTTTACCATTTTATCTCAAGCTGTGAAATATAAGAAGAAAAAGAAGAAGAAGAAGAAGAAGAAATATTATATTATATTATAACATGCTTACATCAAGCAGATCAGAATTCATGTACACGTTTTTCCCTACATCAAATATTCTTTACTTTGATTCGTCTAAAAGAAAGGAGATTCCGCGCCAAAATCCAATCAGCATTGTTCATTCAGATTCATTAATAAAGAATTTAATAAATTACTTAAAAATTTAAATTAAATGTAGTTCAATATGTGTAGAACTTCAACACACATCAAATTTATTTGCCGACCCTGAACGCCTATATTAACATATGTACTTATTGTTAGTATAAAACAATAAACTAAATTTGAATTAAACTTATATATATATATATATATAACACATTTTCTCAAGTTAAATTATTAATTCCATTGTTTTAGTTACATTAACGATACATTGAATTAAAACAGTAGCAATTTATAGATTAGAAATAATTCAAATTGTATAGTTTGACAGTTATGAATTTAAGTGCGCAATTGCTGTCGATTTGATGGAGAAGTTATGCGCAATATATGAATCATAAATGCCTGAGTCAATGGTCATCTAAGACTGAATTCCATGAATACTTTAGACTAATTCAACTCACATGGTATCAAATTCACCATACACGATGCAATTCTTGTGCTATCTGCAATGGAAAAGAGATATGCTTTACATTGATTCATTATTAACAGATTAAAAACGGTTGTTTGAACGTAATAATCCATACGATAAAATATTACAGTACATTTTAAAAATGCATGTGCACATGGTACTAACAATATTGGTTTCTGGTTCTGATAAGATTTCCTATCACATAAATTTTATATCAACTGTTGATGCGCAAAATTATTTATTTACTCCTCAATTTTATATATCTAGGCAATATTTTGTCTTCCATTTATTATAAATATAAACTGTTTTTTAGTACAAATGAAACGTAAATAATTAAGAAAGACTGAGGTGATATTTTTTGCAATAAGTTCTTTGCAGTTTTAATGTTTATTAAGAATCGTTATTAAAAATTGACGATCAAATTAATTTGTGACATTATTATTTCAATTTGCGTTTTAAATTTGACAGTAAAATTTAGGCTTTAGGCATAGCCTAGGTTAGCCTTTAGTATTAACAGATCCTGAGTATTAAATTGATCAATTTATTAGATCTCTCTACAAGGGTGAATTGTTGATGCAAATTCAATTTCATCTATTACACATATGTGATGAAATAATTCAAGCAATAACTTTTAATTTATCCTTATGAAAATCCAAACTACATGTATGTACGCGAAAAAAGTTTCAAATAATCAAAGTTAATATGATTCGACGCAGCAATCAGCTCTCAAGTTGATAGATGTATTGATAGATGTATTCCCCAAGATGCCTTTTAGAAAGAAACATTGCGCAACGTGCTTTCCAACTCTCGCAATTTCGCGTTATCGATAGACTTTTAATGCGCCATGGAGCAGACCAGCTGTTTCATGATTAGTGATCGCGATTTGTGCGCACTGCAATTGTGGCGATACGGCCGCGGGTACCGTATGCTGTTCTTTGCTTTCTCGCCTCTCACTCCCTTCTCAATTCGGTCACGTGCTTTGTTACGCAAAGCAGAATCGCGAGATAAATCCGTACTCATAATTTCTACAACGAGGTGATATAATCCAGCTGACCCGAAACATATGTATGCGTCATCGTATTATTATATGTTGTGCTCTTTAAATTACTGAGATTAATTTTAAAAAATGTCAAAGATATTTTTTTGTTATAAATTATATATCTTCTTTACACTGCTAGATACCAAAAAAGCAATAGTAATCTAATCCCTTCAGTTAAATAATATTTTTAACTTCTCTATGGGTGTCAAAATGTGTAAATCAATCTATTTCTGTAATTAGTTTTAAAGTTTCAAAGTCCCTATTAACACATACACTTAATAAATAATAAACTAACTAAGTTTAAGTCAAATTTAATACGTGTTTTTGTTGTTTGTAATTTTATTATTTTAATTAAATTAATGACATATTGAGTAGGAGTGATGAAAACTTATAATACAAATAATTAAAAATAATTTTAATTGAATATAATTTGATGTTATGAATTTAACAACGCACATCTTTTATCATACATATAAAAATTTATTTATTAAAAAGTATACCGTTTTTTAACAATTAAAGAATTAATATAAATTATTCAAATATATAGATTATCTCCTGAAATTTGCAGAAAAATAGAATGAAATACAAAAAGGATGTACATTCGTTAATTTTAAATTAAAAAATTTTTTTCTATTAATAGTTTCTTTTTAACAAATGGAAGAAGATTCCGAAATTTTTGAGAAGCTTTCAAAAATTTTCTCAACTACTTCTAACTCAGAAACATATTTTTCGTCAAGCAAGATTTGATCTACGTCAATTGGAAGATGCTTTCGTAGTTTTTCACAATGCATTCTTACTCTCAGTGTAGTTTTCATTAAATATTCGTTTATATATGCAGGTTCTTATTTTGACTGCGTCTGTAATTAATGGGGGTTCGCGGCGCCAACAAAAACGACACGGATGAGATGTTCGCATATGACTGAGATGTACGCATTGCGACGAGCTATTTAGAAGAGACGAGGAAGATATGTAGGTATGTACGCGTATGAGAAGTACTCCCTCATTTGCATCCCTCCTCGCAGGGAGAAAGCAGCTGGTCGCGGCGCGGCGGTTGGTCACCGCCACCGTTCGCTTCATCTCGTTTCACAGACTGAGAATTCCTAGACAGTGGAGGCTCTGTGTGCTCTCGACGTTTCTGCTCGGCTTCATCGCTCAGGATTTCCTGTTTCCTGCACCGCAGATGATTCCATGAGATCCGTATCGCGAATCACGTTTAAATTCACAAAAATTCAAAAAATAACTTTGGCAATCTAAGAAAATTAATCTGATATCGATAAGGTAATGAAAAGTTAACTAATTAAATTTTTTTAATTAGATTAAAGCAAACATTCAAAAAATTTTTGTAAAACTAACGAACTTTAAACTTATTGTACTTTACAAAAATAAAAAGTTGGTATATCGTGTCGGTGCATCTCGATGTAATTGAGCAAGAAAAGAGAGGACCAAAATAAACTAATAGCGTTTTCTCTTGGTTACACTATCGCCCACCGAGTGCAACATTCAGACAGTGTACTGTGTTTCTATGGCTTGTGGTAAGCTCATTCGGTGTACTGGTGTTTCCGTGGCTACGATGTAGTGCAAATTTCATGCACGAAGTGAGATTTTGCTACACCATCTCAAAGAGACGATGTTAGAGTCAGTATGATATTTAAAATTTTTAAATGGAAGTCAATCAGGAGCAGGATTATAATGAAGTAGAATACACTATGGTGTGCATCACTCCATTAGCGCTTACATATAATTGATACGAGGCAAGGCTATATCCAGTGTATCCCAAGGAAAATGCTATAAGCTTGCTGAAACACACAAGATCTGATTTCTCTTCTTTGCAGTCATAAAGATTCCATTCACTACTGTGCTTCTTTGATTCTAGCCTGCTGCTCTTATTTAACGGTAGTAATTAATAGACGAGTTAATTAATTGCCCGAAGGAATTTCGACTCCGACTCAAACTTTGCATGTATATATCACCTAGACTTTTAGATACTTTAAAGAATTCTAAATTCAAGAATGTATGTGTATTTCTTGATAATATCTTATAAACATTTCTTTGGAGAAATATTTAAAAATGATTTATATTATTAAATAAATTCCATAAAAACCGCGTTATTTAAAAATGATCAATATTATTAAATAAATTCTATAAAATGTTCGATAAAATATTTTCTCATTTGTTCTTCAAAATTTATTCTTTAAAATTTTTTATTTATGTAAAAAAATTACGGAATATTAGAAATATTAGTATCAATTAAACTTTGTTCGAGAAATGATAAGTAATAAAAAAGATGATGACTCTATGAAATTCAAAACGCATTAGGACGTTTTTTCTCGAACATCCGGATATGTTAAACGATGTGATAAATATAATTTTCTTAGAAATTATATATCTCTTACTACCGTAATTACTTTTATCGACGGTTTTCCCCATATCCTGGTTGAATCTCTTGAAATTCGTTTCATTTTCAAACGTGATCTTATCTTTAGACCGAAAAATTACAGTTAAATCCGATTTATATCCATTCCTACATAGATCAACTATCAATGTAGATTAGTTTTCAGTTCGGTTTAATTTATATTTTTCTAGTTTTAAGAATTTAAACAAGATTGAGAGAGTGAGATAAAGAGATTAAATTGTTTATATTAATAGAAATGGTCATTATTGTGCTAATACTATTTGATAAGTTTATTCGTATTTCAAACTCATGTATTTTTCTAAGAAATATATGTTTTTCTATAAAACATTTCTGAAAAAGTGGATTGAATTACGTTTGTTATACATTTATTATTTCTACAAAAAAACATTAACCTAAAGAAATTTTTGTGATGTATTTTATGCGTATAATTGTAGAAATATTCTAGGATTCTGTATTATTTTATACTACTCAACAAAAAATAGAAAACAATTTCATTTTAATAATCAAAATTGTATAACTTTTATATCACTGGAACTCTCTTGATGAAAAATCATTGCAGACGAAAACTAAAAAATTGTTATTTTTATAGTTATGTATCTTAACGAAATTACATACATTCAACAGTCTGCAAATCAATAAAACATTTTTTTCTTTTTCGATGAAATTCGATCGAATTTCAATTTGATTGTAAAAGCCAATTTAGTTCCAAAATCGCGTAACTCGGTTAAGAAAATTTTTTAAAAAGTAGCATTTTGTAGATAAAACAGTAATTTTTGTAAAATTTTAAATTTTATTGTTTCTTTCAGCTTCTTATATAATAAGAATTTTCCTAATAAAAAAATAATGGGGTAGATCTGCTTATCATGAAAATGATCAAACTGCCCAGGGAAAATAAATTAAAGAAGAATTAATTGACACGTATATATATGACATCGTTTCGGCGTGACATCAGAGCGGCTGATTGCTAAGTCCGTATTTACGTTGCATGTAAAATAAAAGAGTCCGGTCTGAACGACTTGCGCCAGGACGACGTAATTCCGCGCCGCGATGCCGCGTGGCGTTAATATTAAAATTCTTTCGCCGACAAAGAGTCTAGTGTTCAACAGCGTGTATACGATAGTATACCGGCGAATGGCAGTGTGTTAATAACTGCGACCCCGCTATAAAGCAATAAGTAATCACCGTCGTCGTAACTGGGTTAACTGCGGCGGCGACGACGGCAAGAGATGCGAAAATGCGATCGAAAACAGTATGGTTCGTCGGCGGTCGGTGCATTCCGCGAGCGCATACCGGAAATGCAGTTTTGCGAAGCGGCGGCAACCACCGAAAATAACCCCGTGGACCAATGAGATTCCCGCAGGCACGAAACGAGAAAGCCAGAAGAAGGTCGCTTAACCCGTTGCAAAACCGGCACACAGATTTTGTCCGGTAAAAAGAATCAAGACTGGACCGAAATGCACTTTTACTACCGATGGATTCGTATTGATGAGAAAATCGATGAACCACGAATAGTTACTTTTTTTGTTTAAGTTTACCACTCGTCGAATTACATGAATAAAAAACATAAATATACTATTTGTAAAGAATTATTGTTAATTTGTGGAATACTGACTTAAATTAATATAAATTGATATCGCATAATTAATTGGATCAAAACAGATATATCCAAAAATATAAAAGAATTAGATATTGAAATTTCTGAATTCTTCTTAGCTCCTTGGTTAAAAATTGTACGTTTTAAAACTAAAACAATCACAAATAAATCCTATAAAATCCAGAAAGAAAAATAAATCTAATTCCATAAAAAGTTAAATCCCTATTGTAGTGAAGAAAATGCAAAGAAGTTAAAGCCTTAAATCCTTACTGCTGCAAATGCATTTGTATCCATCAGTTTCCTTACAAAGCTTTAATACTGGTTATTTTATTACTGAAAGATAATTAATTATTTGGAGTACTAAATGTAATGCCTTTAATACTTCAAATAGATAATTATTATTGTCTTTCAGTATTGACTAATATTAGATTTTTGTTATGAAATATTATTTTTTAATAAAAATAGCAGACATTTTGTACTAAATTTTTTTAGTTATTTATGTTTTTAATTTTTTCATTTTGAATAAAGTATTATTTGAATATTATTATAACAAGACATGATATCTTATTATTCATAAAATTATCATAGCATATGATACACAATATTCGTAACAGACTTATAGATTTTTATTTATGATATGTGAGATATTGTAATATAAAGTAGAATAGAATAGTTCTATTCACTTCTTTAGTTCACTAAAATTTTTTAATTACAAATCCAATCAATGCATTCTATTTTAATAAATAAAAATTGTATTTTTCATGTTATATTTAGCATATTATAAACATTTTATTAATCAAAAAACATTGAATTTTTCTTAAATTTTCGAAAAAAAGAGATTCATTATTAGCTTGAATAAAAAATACTATACAAGCTTTTTCGCTCTTGCTAAATAAAATTTAAGATGAAAATAATAACTTTTACCAAGGAACTACTCAATTAAAAATACACAAATTGTTTAAAAAATTCCCTCTTTCTCTCATCTTAAATTTTATCTTTTTCAACTGCATATTTTAGTTATTTCAAATCTCAGAATTATGATTAAGAAAGTATCGTTTCACTTACAAAGCTTTGTTATTATCACGTCTAATGGCACTCTCAAATAATTCAAACGAACGATTTGCGGATCAGCTCGAGATTGCTCTTGTTAGGCGAGCCGTTTTTCACGGGCCAAAAGATCGCGCGTCTGTTTCTTCTTCCGCATCGTATTTTCCTTTCTCAAAAGAAAATATTATTCCGCGTGGGAATCTCTGCGCTCTCTGTGCAGGATCCCTGTCTTTGTTACTTCGCGCAACGCCTGTGTTTCACTCGTTGCCTCTCGTATTTCTCGAGGGAGAGACATAAACAACCCTTTCCCATCCTCCCTCGCGATGTAAATACAAGGGAGGATAACTCGTTGCGCAAATCTCGCACGAAATCTCCGATGGCTTTAAGAAGGCTGCTGTGAAAACGAAATGTACAAGTTCTCAATAGGGAGTACAGGCAGTAAGAAATATGCCGAACCGATTGATTCATCGCGCAAACTCTCCGCGTTTACAGCCGGTTCCATATTTGTTACTTATCGCAGCGGTGTATCGGAAACAATGGAAGTTACAGTGTGATGGATTTGAACAATTTAGATTTTATGCTTCTAGCACAAAGCGTTGTATAACTTGACGAATTTGTTATAATAAACACGACCGGAAATGGATAAAACCAATTTCTAGAGAGAGGAGGGAATATCTTTACATTTTTTTTCATTCGCGCAAATAAATCTTTGTTTTTTTTTAAATATAAATTAATTCTTAAAGATAGACTCCTTAATGATACAAACTTTTGGATACAATAAAAGGCAATAGAAGTCAAGCATGGTAATTCTTGTAAAAACCAAACGGTTGACAAAACAACTTTATTAATAATTAATCCACTTACATGTTTCGGCTCACTTTTGAGACCTCAGAGACAGTATGATGTTGAAACATGAACAAAGCAGATTAATTATTAATAAAGTTGTTTTGTTACCATTTGATTTGCACAAGAATTACCGTGTTTGACTCCTATTGCTCTGTTGTATCCAATCCACCAACTTTATTTTTTTAATTCTTTTTTTGAAATGCTTTATATTTCGAAATTAAATCTCCTCCGATTAGTTTTGCAAAAATTCGTTCAATCTAAATTTATTTTCTCTATTTCTGTATAGGAGAAAGTGCGAAAATTGTGCGCATCCTGGTTTGATACTTTTCCAATAGATAAAAACATCACCATAGTGAAATTTTTACGCAGGATTTTTTCGTTCTCTTAAGATATGACTACAAAAGATATGACGTAAATACATTGCTAGCCAGAGAAATACAAAAAGTAAAATCACATCTTTTTTTGTTATTTTTTAGCATTCAAAAAATAAGATAGTAAGTCCGTATTTTTCATTTGTTTGTTTAAAATCGCATACGTTATTAAAGTACGTTATTATGTGCATCTTTTGAACTATTATTTATTAAGTTTAGTTAGGAATTGTTAAAGTATCGTATTTCATATCAAATCAGATTGCGGTGAGCAATTGTGCGCAAGTGTTTTAAAATGCTCACAATTATCCCATATACTGTATGACTAATGTAACTGTAGCACTAATTTTTCGTTTCTTCTTGGCATTACTATTTTATTTTGCCAAAATCTATGTGCATTATTATTATGTTAGTTTTGCATTTTTTCTTAATATATACAATATATATTTAAAATATGTTTAATATATTTATATTGTAATATAATGAATATATTTTCTGATTTCTTTGTCAACATTTCACAATTTATTCATTTCTTACAACTTTTGTTTTGCGCACAATTACCTGAGAGAAATTTTTTCGCTTTTCCATTTCTTTCTTTTCGCTTAAATATAATCTTATTGAATGAAAATCTGTTTGATATATGAGGATATGTAATGGTAGAAGAATGTTTATAGTTTCTATTTCCATATCGCTTTAAACTTGGAAAATCATTCCAGGGCAATAAATTTCCCATAGTTCCCCCATTTTCTTCTATGTGTGCACTGGAAAAAATTGTAATTGTTGTAACTATAATTTATAATATAATTATAATTTATAGTCATTTTTTATGCCAACTTTATATTTTTTTTGTAGAATTATAGATATACATATAATTATTAATAATAATATACTAACATGATATAACTATAAGTGGCTCTCTCTCTCTCTCTCTCTCTCTCTCTCTCTCTCTCTCTCCCCCCCCCAACTGTAACTAGTTTTCCATTATTAATTATGATCATAAATGTCTCATAAACATTCTGTAATGTATAAATGTCTTTTGCAGCAGAGATATCTTACAGCAAAAAAACTTTTATATTTCTTGAACTATTACATGTTATTTCAATAAAATGGATGCATGCCAGCGAAGTACGATTTCTTCTTTGAAATATCTCGCATTAACGCATTTTTTATCCTTCTTCAGAAGAGCAAATTTTTTTTATTATAATATAATATCCACTTGTAATTACCCGTTAAGCAATAACGCGTGCAAGATGGCGTGGAAGATGGCAAAATACAAGTAGAAATTGCGTAACAGAAAGTTATTTAAGAGCCACTTGTTTAGTCGAGCGGAGACGTTTTTGCCCCTCGTGTCCTTACCGCGACGGCAAGAAATAAATTTCACTTGGAAAATTGATTTCTTCCTCGTGCAGTGTCTTCCTACTCGTGCCGACGTCTCGATTACCCTGAGAATTTATCGAATCAGTAATAGCATCGGTAAAAGAAACAAATCGGATTTTTCTGTTCGATCGCACCGCCAAGGTCGTCTGGGTGACGGTGGAGAAAGGAACGAAGGCGCCATTCAAAAGGCACAATTACATGGGACATCCACATGTTTTCTCTCTTCCTATGAATATTATCGAGAGAATGACGACTACACGAAGAAGGTGATAAATTTCAAGAAAAAAAAGGCACGCGCTTTTTACCTAGATGCGCATATTGCAGCATTGCGTAATGTGTCATCTCCGATTATAATTATACATTGAACGGCAACTCGAAGGATAAGTAAAACAATAAAGTATCTTACCTCCATATTTATACCCATCGGACACTCGAGAATCAACCGTGAGCTGCAAATTGCAATTGCAACGTACGCAGCTGCAAAATGCAACTCTGACAATGACATGTTAGCTTCTTCGATAATAATGTAAGTTTTTTTCATGCGATAGCAGAAACCGATTACAATATCGAAGATTAAACTTTTTAATCGACCATGAAAAGTAAATAGAATCGAAATAGATTTTTACGATATTAAAATTATTTGCGATATTAAAATTATTAAAATTATAGCGACAATTGATGTTGTGAGTTTTATAAATATTATAACATAAATCGTAATAAAGCCTTATATAAATATATATTATAAAAGTTCCACAAAGTCTCCATACTTTTACAAAAATATCAAATATAGAAGAAAGAAGAATTTTACAATAAGTAAAGTTCAATGTAAATAGAAGCGCTACACAATGTCGGAAATCCTTAAAAGCATTATAAAAATGTTTGAGAACGTTTGAAAGGGCTTATAGTTCTTTGTAAAACTTTCATTTTCATTGAAAAAAGTATTTATGACCTCCCGGAAAACTATACTGCTGAGTCTAATTCTTTACTGTCGTTTTCATTCATCCATTATGCTAAACATATATTATATCTAAGATTTATTATAAAAAAAACTTGCTCTCTCTTAAAAAGTAAAAGAATAAAACAATAATTTAGAACTGTAATTATAGCAATGTTAATACTTTAATAATAAGAAGAAATATAAAGAAGTTACAATTAATTAAAGAATTATTAAAGAAGATTTACTTGTAAAATTTTTGTAAGATGCTTTTAGGAATTTATATTATTATAATTAAGGCTTCTGACCATAGATATTTAGATTGATGACGTCTGAAATAAGAAAACATAATAAAATTTTTTGTAAAATATATTAAAATATTAGGTATGGGAAAAAATTCGTTAGATGTAACGGGAAAAACGTCACGAATTTTTTCCCACACCTAATAGAAATATGTTTCAATAAATCAATATTTACAATAAAACAATATTTGATGGAATATACTTATAAGATATATCGAAAACTCTCTTTTTATCTTAGAGAATAAAATTGAATTGATTGTAGAATAAAATTGTATTTATTTTCGACAGCCATCATGTACCTTATTTCGCATTTGGTTTGACATAATTCAGTTCCAAATATATGAATTACTCATTCATTAATTACCAGAATACAAGGCAGTTTTTGGTATATCTTATAAATTTATTCTATTGATTGCAAATTGTTTTATTAAAAAATATTTACACATTTTAATGTAATTAAGTTTTTATAATAATTTTTTTTATGTATTTTCTCGTTTCTGATATTATAATCCAAGATACTTCAGTAAAAATCGGCCTTAAAACAATTTAATAAAACGTAACCGATTTGTTTCTTTATATTTATAGATGAAAGAAAAAATATAATGTAATTTAATATTCTAAAATTTATTATATTGCACGATGTTTGCGAGCTTACAATTTGAATGCACAATCATATGTTTAATTTCGTCACATGTTTAATTTTACTTAATGCATGAATTCGAAATAGAGCGGAGATGACATCAAATGTATATCATGTTATAATGCGTTTGTCACAACGATCTTGATTTTCACAGATGAGAATGGTTTAATATATCATCAAAAGAGATCAAGTTATTTTGGGAACACTTTCGGCAATAGTGCCAACAACCTTCTACATCCTCGCCATTCTCTTGTTAAAAGCGCGGACGTTCCATTGGAAAATTTCCAAAACGTCTTTCACAGTGTCGCATGTTCGTCGATCGTATCGAAATCTGATCGTAAAACTTCGTTCTTGCAGTTGTCGAACATTTCCTATCTGTTAAACTCTCTTCTGAAGCTGCATCCGTTCATGAAACGATTGCGGGAAGGATAATAAAATAAATCCAAAAATATAAAAAAAATGCTCATGCGATTTTATTTTATCAATCACGATGTTTCGAAAGACAACATTATTTCTCTGTTCTATGTATCTAAGTTAAGAATCTGCGCATCTTCTCTACTATTTATTGTGAAGACAAATTATGAAGTTTAATTTGAAAATGGAGGATCCGTGTCTATAGTTAAGCATATATCTCCAAAGAAAAATTATAGTTTCTCTATGAGAAGGTAAAACAAATGGCGGCAATTATTCCAAATGGTGGGATTTCTTTTTAATTTTTTCTTTATATTTATCTCTGTCAAACTGACATACATCATTCTCGACAAACGTGACAGATCTGTGCGTTTGGTTGCATATATTGGGATTGCGCTGGTACTTTCTCTTCTTAATTCTAAGCTTCCTCGATCTTTATCTCGTCTTTCACCATATCGAAATATGACAAAAAGATGAGATAAAGGTCGAGAAAGTTTAGGATTAGGAGGAGAAAGCATCGACGCACTTTAATGCAATCAAACCCATGGATCATATCAAATGAAAATAATATACGTCGATTTTTTAACTGAAGGACATAAATATAAAGAGAAAGAAAACGAAAAGATTAGAAATTCCATTATTTGGAACAATTACTGGCATTTGTTCTACTTTTTCATAAAAAATAATTTTTCTTCAGGATATTAATCAAACAGAAAGACTATCGAAACAATTAAAAATTTGAATTGAAATCAGAACTGAAGTTGAAAATACATGGAAAGAACGATTTTGCTGAAGAATCGAAAAAAACTAGATTTAAAAATAATTTTTCCTCCAATTATTAAAATAATTATACAGAATGTTTAGCGTTAATGAAAAAGATTTAACTTTCTAGAAATCAATTTAATTGTTCTATATAATTATTTCAATGGTCCAAACAAAATTATTTCCAGATCTATATCTAGCCAAATCTTGTAAATATTTCAGCGCAAGAACATTCTTTCCGTGTATCATAAAAAAATTATTTCGTATAATAAAATTATTTTACAGTAAAAAAAATTATGTAATTACGTAATCATACTTTATTTATTATATAATTTCTACATTGCATCTATCCTCTTAAATTATTTAAAAACCGGTTTTATTAACGTCAAGTAATTTCTGAGATTTAATTGATTCTCTGTGTTTGTACTCTTGACGGAGACAACTTTAATTGGCATAAATTGCGGATATCATTCCTGTCATTGTTCATTTGTCAAATAATTCGAGAACGTCATGTTCAGTCGCTACATTTAGGTTACACTGACAGGGAAATCTGCCGACAATTTGTGTTAATAATTAACGATTTAATGGTGAGTCGAGCCGCAAATAGAGAATCGATTAAGGAGGAAGATGAACCCGGATCGGAGCTTCGCAGACTCCAAGAAATTGCCAAGCTTGCGGCTATACATTACAATGGCGAAAAAAAATTTCAGAAAAGAACGGATCTTTCACATGTCGTACACGCCAGTTTACACTTTGCTCAACTTGTAAGGGATCGAACGTGTTGAAAAATTTACATCGCTCGTGAGGCGGACGTAACTTAATCTTCTCATATGTGCAAAATGTTTATTCCGGAGTGTTTATTTCTGAAGCCGGTAGTAGGAAGTAATCACGCGTTATTTTCAATGTGAAAAATATAATTAACGTTCCGTGCGCAATCATATTCTTATTCCTTCGGTCTGCAATCTGAATCTTTTCAGAAAATTGAAATTTTTTTACTACTCTGGATTTTCAAATATATGAAAAAATTTAGGATTAAGTACTCTTATACTTCTTAATAGAGTAGAATTTTCAATATCTCTACTTTATTAATTATTAAATAATTTTCTCGACTATTTTAAGAAGAAGAATCGAAATTAGCACTTTTTTATTTCAGAGAAAATTAAGAGTAAAACTTTACTTGTAAAAAAGGATTCAGATTATAGATGGAGAATTAAAAAGAAAACAATACAGACTTTAGTCATATGCATAAAGCTCCTTCAAAAATTGACATTCTGTATTTAATGAAAAATAAATTAAAAACTGATATTATCAAAAAGTAATATTTATTTTTATAACAATTTCAATATTTCGTTTTTTTTTTATTTTTATTATTATTAGTATTTTTTTAAGGGAATAAATTAAAGGAGCTTCATACTTACTGCCATACTTGTGTGTAAAAGATACACGCATTTATATTTGTAAAAAGTTTTAAGACGAAATAACTGCATTCATTATGTATTCTTAGGTTATTGAATCGTTCATTATTTTCGTAAAATAAAATTTTCGTAAAAATATTGTCGCACACGTACAAAATAAATGCATCATAGGAATATAATATTTCGTTATCGTCTCTTGTACACGATAAAAAACATGACACGTAATATCTAAGAAAGCACATCGCTGTTGTTACGTGCCTCTATCCCAAGATGAAATAATTTCATGCTTGAAACAATGCGACCTAGATTTTCGATCGGAATTTCTTGCCGCTTGCGCTGTGATTCAGTATAACGATAATCGTGACATTGATATTTTTATTATGTAATCGGATACGACATGTGCATCGAATATCGGACACGCATCAGACATATTTACGCATGAACACGCGTGTACTCCGCAAATTTTAATCGCTTCAGGAAGAAACTGACGGCTCGCCGCAGTATTCAATTACCCGCGTTCTATTTCAGCTGACGGTTTTGTCACGATCGGTGGAAACCTGCTAAGAGCATCGTTAGCACAATAGATAACAGCGAATATTGAGAACATCTCTCGAGTACTATGTATGAAAACTGTACCTTATAGTCTTTTTTTTATGTTAGCATTTTCTTCTCGTAACCTATATTTATTTAAATTAAATTAAATTTTGCTTGATATTTGTATTAATAATAATAATAGTATGATAAGATATTAGGCTCATTTTAAAGAGTAAGATATAAATAGTAGTTTCTTTAAACAAATATATAATATAATACCTTGATCAAAAAGTTCCCGGAATTCATTCAGAAAATTAAAAATATTTTTTTATTCATCAAAAGTGATATTATCCCCTTCAAAGTACTCTCCATCGACTGCAACGCACTTATGCTAGCGCTTGATTCAGCTCTCGAAACATTTCTGGAACTCCATTGTCGGTATAGCCATCAGAGCCATCTTCGATTTTTCCGTTACCTCCTTTCGACTGTTAAAACGCGTTCCCCGTAATTTTTTGACTCGATCGAACAGAAAAAAATCGCAGGGAGTCATATCAGGTGAATTCGATGGCTGTTGGATAGTATTCGTTTCGTTCTTGGTCAAAAATTCACTCGTTGTTGCAAATTCAACTCCATTTCTAAAACTGTAAAAAATCGAAAATACGTGCAGAGATAGATGTACTCAAGACGGCGTAACTTTTACAAATGTCAAGCTATGGTAGTAAAATTTGGTGGAAATGTCAATGATAGATGTGGCAATTAACCAAAAAAAACAGAACTCAAATCAGCTGACTCAAAGCATCATCTGGTGATAATTTCGGGAACTTTTTGATCAAGGTGGTATATTTAGAATAAATAATAAATGAGAATAAGTCCGATATATGAAAAAATCAAGAAGAAATGCTAATTACGGTCAAAGCATACAAATGTAATTATATATACGTATAGATGTTGGAATAATAATTCTATATAGTATATGTAATTTATTTTAAACACATTTACTTTTCGGTTGTTTGCGCGCCGATTCAGGACTTGTAATCAAAATGAATTGAAATAATAATAGTAAATACAAATTAAATTTGATCGTCAATTTGAAATAAAAGTATATTTGAATTAAATTACATATAGAATTATTATTCCAACATCTAACTTTGACTTTAAATGATTTGGTTCTTTTTACTTAATATATTTAAAATTATTTAAAAAATTATTTGTTTGTTAATTAGCTTAATACTTTATCATATTACTATATTTATTTATTTTTATATATTTATTTATTCATATTATTATATTTTTATTTTTATTAAGGAAAGATATTTCTATATATTGTATTTATTTTTATTACTGAGAGTATTCTTGATGTTTTTAGATTTACTTCACTTACTTTGATTGCTTGATAAGCATATCAATATTAATAAATATTACGATGAAAGATCTTTTTAGGTGATGACGTCGGCTATCGAAATTTTTCATCACGTGCATCACTATATAAATCGACGTGCGCGAGAAAAGGACGATACGATCCCAATGTTACCAGAGGAAAGAAATCCTATTTTCTTCGTATATCCCATTTGCATGCTACTGAGCTTTGTTCTTATAATCCTCTGGCTTGTTAAAAAAATAGTTACCGACAGGCCTATGATAGTAAATTTTTTTCCAAAATTGTTTAATGTATAAAATATAGACAACAAATTCCTTTGCGATTAATTACAATGGATATAATTCTTGACACAGTTTCGAAAATCTTACAACTAAACAATTTGTGTTAAATTTAATAAATTTTCAAAAACATGTCAACACAAAAAATTGTCTCAAACGATTTAAACAAATTTTGTGTTAATTTAACATAAAATGAATATGTGAATGAAAAAAACAAACATTAATATTAAAATAAAAATATACTTTAACACAAACATTGTTTGGAAACAATAATTTGGCAACATATTTATTCAGTAAAATTAGCATTTATTATGTGTTAAATTAATACATATATATTTATCTTTTATTTATTTATTTAAAAATTTAAATTTTAAAATTATATTATTTCTATGTATTATTCTATATATACTCTTGCTTTTTATTCATTAATTTATAAATTGTTTTATTTTAACACTAAAAAATATTACCAATTTAAAATATTCAAATAACATAATCACATAAGTTAATTCAGATATGTTAAAAAAATTAAATACATTATAAATTAATTTTAACAAAGACTGATTTTAACACAAATACAAAATGCTTTTTACTGTATATCTTTGGAATACTAATGCAATTCGAGCTTTCTCTCTCTCTCTCTTCAATAATGACATATCTCATCGCTGATAAAAATGACAAATTTCAATTATAAACTCAATATACACATTTCTCATTACGCAGAATTAGTTGTCACAATACAGATATAATAAATAAAATTTTAACTACGCTATATTAAATAATTATGCGTTGCTGTGAAAATAAACCTGTAAGCCTCTCACAATATGCGTAGCAGGAGCTATTCTGATGCTTGTGACAGGAATAATGGAGATGAAACATGCCGATACATACATCGATGTTATTGAATTTACTGACGAAGAAATACTGGAGCATCCTATCTTTATTCACAACTTTGTAATGTGCACATTGTCGATATTCGTTATGATTCTGTACCTAATTCAAGCGTGGGTTCTTTTCGACCAATGGCAGTGGGTGCGTGAACATAAAAACAATTATTCATTATTACATATTATATAAGATATCTTTTTTTAATTATTAGTTTTATTTATAATGTATTTTTGTTATGACATTTCGTAAAAATTAACATTTACGTAATTACAAATCATAATTATTCTTCATAAGAATAATGGTTCATGATTTTATAGAGAATTTGAGATATTGAATGACTATGATTATTAATTTAATACGATTAATAATACTTTTATTAAAACTGCAGTTTATATAATTTTCAGCCTGCATAATCTTTTTTAATTTCTCTTAAAATTCTTAATTAGATCAATTTGAAACGTAAATATTTATGGTTTTAGATTCGAAAGGAACAAGATACAAGTATATCAGAGCGAAGTTCTGAGTCTAGTATAGATACCGACGAAAGTGATTATTCTACAGAAAAAAAGATCGAACATGATGCTAGAAAGCAGATTGGTGAACTGCTACCAATTCCTGCTTTGGAAGAATTGATCGCCTTCACTACGATCTCCGATAAAGATGTAAGAATGAAATTTAAGAAGTTTACTGTTTACTTGCAATTCTATTAAAGTCTTGGATCTTGATACAGACCATGTTTTTCTGCGTTGAATGAAAAAAGAAAAATGCAAGAGTTTTATTTTCGATCTATAAAATTTATGACATTGGTCGTTCTAGTTCTAAGATCAAATGATCAGTAGATCTCTAACTTAACGAATTTCAATGAAGTACAATACTTGCGCATAAAAAAAGACATATTAACATATAGAAAGACAGAAATCCTGAAAAAGATTGTCCTGAGAAAGATAAAGATTGATAATTTTTATAACTCGTAATAAAAATTCAGAAAATTGTATTTTCTCTTTAGGATATGGATGACGAACCGATACTTTATTGCTGTTTCGTCGACTGGTACAATTATGTTAAAATGAAAATGGAAAGCAAACCAAAACATGAGTTTCAAGTAATCCATGTCATGTGACGTGCCCGGAATTTTTAAATAAAAATTATTAATAATTTATTAAATATATTAAAAATACCGATTGCTGGTACATTGTTTTTGTCGTTGATTTCTCAAATCGTTAAATCAGAGAAAAACCTGAAAGAGGACATGAGGACCTTTTTCCTGTAACTGTAAAGTACCGCCGCGCACTACTGCCCTCTGAAGAAGTGGATGTAAACTACACAACAATATCCATTTTTTATGGTCCTCCTGATGGAAATAAATCACTAAATAAACTAAAATCTATCAAATGAATTTTAGGTTTCTCTCTGCCTGTATTCATAGTCAGATCTTATATTTAAAATCGTCTTAAGTACAGTCTTAAGATGTTATGAACCAATTAAAAAGCCGTACTAGTATCTTAGGACATTACTTAAGATGATCTTTGATTTGTTCATCTTGCTTACACTTTTTTACATTTTTTTACACTTAAAATGAGATAGATATATATTTAGCGCTGAAAAAAGAGAGAGCAAAAATGCTACATAAGTGTAAAAAGTGTAAGCAAGGCAAACAGACCTCTTAAAGGCTATGTTCCAAAATTCACTGTTAGTGCTAAAAATGTATATGTAATGTAAACTGTAGATTTTCAGCTGGCAGTGAATTTTGAAGCACAACCAGTAAAAACCGACTATTGGCCGCAGTACAGATTTGCATAACGCATAGTGCATACTGAAATTCTTCTTTTTCATGGAATGGGAAGAAAGGAAAGATTCTGATTGGCTGATTTCCTTATGCACTATGCTTTATACGTTATGTAAGAGCCTGTATCATATGAATATCGGCCTTAATGTCTATTGCACACTGGATACGATGAGAGATGAGCGACGAGCGATATCCAATAAGAATTTTGCTTTGTATCGTTATGTGCAAAAAAGTAGAGCTTTCACAATTCAAAGCAAATATGTATTGTAAGATTTTTTTTAAATATCTAATTTTAATTATATTGTTCAAAGTAACACAAATATAGATATTCAAATATAAGACGAGAATTCCTAAAACATGATGGACCAATCAATGCACTTTATCATATTGCAATTTGCAATTTGAATAAAGTTACAATTCTTCTAATTGTAAACAAACTACATTTAATTTAAAGTAAAGAAAATTTAAATGAATAAAAATGAATCAGCCTGTAAAGGCTCTTCATCACTCGAGCCAATTTTTAATGGCGGTCCTCTTTTTCTCAGCAAACATCACAAGTTACATGTAATAATTAATATAATTGTAGTATAACATATTCTTACAAATTACAATTAATTGTAAAAGGTATGTGTAACTTGAAATTTGCTGAATTTGAATGACTTTATTATGTATTATATACAAATTTAATATTTTCATGCAATGCATTTATTTAATATCAAAATAAAAAAAACGTAAAGAAAGAATTATAATATGCAAAATAATCAGACAATACAATATAATAAAATATAATACAATACAAAAAATAAATTTAAATCTTTTTAATATAAAATATATAAAATATATAAATTGCTTATACATTTTTATAATTAACATTTTTGCTTATATTTATAAGACATCTCGTATACAAAATGCATGCATATTATAACACAAATGCGTATATTTCAAGAAAATCCGAATTCTGATTCTGCAATAACAATTTTTACGTTTTTGCTTAATAAATCTTTTAATAATACATTGTTTATTAACAAGTTCTTAAACAAAAATTTTAATTCGCATCTCCTACTGTGAAAATAAAAGTTGTTAAATTTTAAGAAACTCGAAATTAAATATTCAAACAAGTTTTAGCGAATTTTGTCCTACGCTATCTATTATCTACTGTACGCGCCTGCATAAAAATGAAATTACGAAGTTATGTTTTTTAGTAGTTGGTATTTTATGCAGATTTTCAGCTCGTTTTTACTAAACACAATCACTAGTACGTATGTAAATATATTCCAGAGTCTCTATTATTACTAGCAATTATAGAGACTTTGAATATACTTCAAACTTTTCCAATCATATATTGTTAATTTAAGGTTTAATTTAGCAAAAACGAGCTGGAGACCTCCATCACCTCCACCGATTTTATCGGCAATCCTCTTTTTTTTATAAATATACTCGTAAAAAAAAAACCGAGCTACTAATAAGTATTAGTAGTTTTTACAGGTATATTTTTAATTTATTTTTTATTTTTATGTCTAATTATCATATTGTATTTCGTTAATTATATTGCATTATGATTAGTGAAATACAATAATTAACAATATATTGCATAACTTTTTTAATATTATTTTTTATTGTAATCCTTTATACATTCAGTAATACAATAATAATTGTTTATAGAATGTATAATAAATATAATAAAAATTATATTATAGGAGCATAATTAATAAGGGATTATACGATAACATAAAGATAAATTTTTCTAAACCAATAAAATATTGATAAAAGTGGAATGAAATATTAACAACAATTAGATCGTATTTACTATTAAATATTAACTTGCGATTATATAACTTATTAATATCGTAATAAAAAGTCATTAATATATTTACGACAACACTTTTATCGCGTTGAAAATAATTATCCCAATAATTTTATCACATCAAGGTCCTTCCACTTTATGGTGGAATCTAATACAAAGAATCTTCATAATGAAGAATGAATTTAATGTATTCTGATTCTACGTCAAACAAGATTCATTTGTAAAAAAAAGTTAAGCACTTCATCAAATATTAGCGATCTTGTTACAGGAGAGTGTGAATCCCGAATCTTTCAAACTACTTACAATAATAATAATTTTGGTAGCATGTCAATTATATACAATTAACATTCTTACTACATTTTTAATATAATATTAAAATTCGCGAAAAAATATGTCCTGCTACACATTACTAAAAATTATGGCTTATTAAAAATAAATGGATGGAATGATTTCCTTATGGAATGTTTACGAAGGAATATATTTAATAATAATAAAATACATGTTATTGTAATTTTTATATGTACAAAAGTTTCTCGGATACTGTTTGAGATAAATCGAACCTAATAATAATGGGATTTTAAAAATTATATACTTTAATATTGAAAAATTTATTATATAAAATTTAACAATTCTTATTTTTCTATATTTTCACAAAATTTTAATTATTTATTAATATCCCGCTAATATGAGGGTTCATTCTTGATTTTTTGTTCAACTCACACATTTTTAGCTAAATTCATGTATTTATGATACATTATTAGAAGAATATAAAGCATTTTGGTAAAAATTATCTAAATCGACAAAAATCAAAATCTGTTAAATACAATCTCATAACATCTGCATGTATTTTATCATAGAAATGTATATATACATATAAATTAATAATTAATCCTAATATCCTAGAATGGGATGTCCAATACTTTAAAAATAATTTTTAAAGTAGCAATTAGAAAATTAAATACACGTTCGTAACCATATTTTTGTTAAAATAATAATCAAAAAATAAGCAAATTATTTGTAAAACTTAAATTTATTTACTTAATAATTTAGATTTAAACAAATAATCATTACATATCCATATTAATCATACAATATTAAATTCTTATTGTTATTAAGACAGTTTATTATTAACATTATTATTAATAAGAATTTATTAGTAATAAGGGAGAACATTTAGTAAAATTAAGAAAGCGACGAAAATTATACCCTAAAATATACAACTGAATTAATTTCACAATTTGACTTTAAAATATACCAATTATCATTGAATTATTGATAAAATTATTATTATCGGAAACTAACAAGAAAACCCCAGATTAATTCCGATCCTATACAAGAATCTCCAAAGGGACATCAAACTAGATTTTGCGAATGAAATGAACTTTACGGAAAGCGACGAGGAATAATTCTTCATGATGAGAATAATTACGACTTTTCATCGGTACAAACTATGCATTTACTGGCATCCATTTGACGCGAGAGATAGCGATGAGATCTTTATAACAAATAAATCACTAAGATATACTTATAATTCTATAAGTATAATTCTATGTTAAAAATAAAAATGTCAAAAAGTTAATATTTAATCATTGCCTCAGTCCAATCTTTACTGACTTATTTAATAAATATACTATTAATAAATATAATATATATAAATAAAAAGAAAAATTGCTGATTATTCTAAACATCAAATTTTTAATTAGAACTCAAAATTATTAATGACTTTTTGATATACAAAATAAAATCCAAATTTTAAAAAAGTTTTAAAATGAAATAGTTGTTGAATTCATTAAATCAATAAATAATTTTTGTTATCATATGTCTCATCAATTTCATGTAATTTACAATCAATAAAGCAACAATAAATTTAATTTATTATAAGATAAATGCTACCTATATTGAATCGATATATTCAATACGAATATAAACATTATAAATGTATAACTTATTAGTAATTATTGCGCAAATTACAAAAGTAAATATGATGCGCATTTACCTGGACATAGTTTACATAAATTTTATTAAATTACGTACATAATGCTACTATTATACATATATTTGTTTATTCATTTATAACAAAATTAATTTTAATATTAACGTTTATTAAAAATAACAATATTTTTAATTTTACATAAATAAAAAATATTTACCGCAAGGTGTTCTGCCGGTGTCCGATGCCTCTCCCAGACTTCCTCCTCCTCTCAGAATAAGTTGACAACGTCTCACACTCGCGTAAAACACTCACAAACACTAATTATTTATAAAAGTCTTTCGCGTCGAACTAGAATTCCATCGAATGAGCTTTGTGAAAAGTCTATAATTAGTCCGATAACTTCAACGGCACTCTCGAAACAAACGCGCGACGAACCGGCTACGGTTCGTTCACTTTCAATTAAATCGGCAATGAAGGTACGATAACTTCCTCGTCATTGGATTTTTATATAAAGAGAACTTACTCAACTTACTATCTAAAAATTTAGACCTAAATATATCAATCAGATAGACCCGAAAATTTTTAAATGCTTGAGAAGATCTGTTCTCTTCATGTATATCCTCCGAGCATTAAGCCCTTTCACCATGTCAAGATCGTACCCGTGAGAGGGAAGGTATTATTATTTGAAAATATAATATACAGCTATTATCTGTATTATTACAATTAATTAACTTTTAGAAATGAATATCAAACACATGTCGATTCGTCACCATTGCGAAATAAATTCAGAGCAGACAAAAACGCTGAATCTAGCTCTTATTATGTCTGTAAGATATAATTAGAATCAATGGAATGTGCTATATAGAGATTAATAAAAAAAAAAAATATTTTTTTTATTACCGAATAGTTGCAAAAAGTTACATTCAATTTTTTATTGTATCACGAAAAATGTACAAAAACGAAAAATTAATTAAATTATTAATTACACAAACTATATTAATGTCATTCTTAAATATCATGAAATAGTAATAAATTCCGTTTTCCATCGCGTTTTGATTGCAAACGAATGAACTGTACGAATATCTGTTCCATGATACACGATTGTCATCTCGATCTTTTTTGTGATTAATTAATCGTGCGAGCTAGTAATCGTATGATATACTGTGAGTATTGATAAAGTACAATATATTATATATTATTTTAACATTTTTCGCAATTACGTTTCAAAAAGAAATATGAAGAAGAGCGGCATGCGACAAGGATACCTGCCTGTACGAGCCTCGGTAAAAGAAATGACTACGCATTAAAACGTGTCGCCCGTTCATTTTTCCGCGCCAAAACAATCCCCAAGGCCGCGCGTCGATCATGTTATTGTAGAAATATTAACGCATATTACAAAGTAAGTAAATCTATAATTCGTTACATTTTTAATATTCTCCGATTAGTAGGCTTTAGCTTTAGCTTTACTTTTTACATTCGTTACGCATACACTCAGCTCATGAATATCTTAGATATTTTAATTGTGTTACAATAAGCTATTATTAATTTGTAATAACTTTTTATTATACGAAATCCGCGCAATATATATTTAACCCTTATAATAAAAGATTGATGCCTTGAGGTTTTTTTATTACTTTCAAATTTTGAATTGTTTAATTCTGTCATTCTCATGTCTTATTTAGTCGAAAAAATTGAGTCGGAAAGTTCTTTACAATTTTGCAATTTTTGCAATGGTTGACGAAATATTAAAATATTACCGAATAAGCGCGTATCTGACTGCCCAACCATTAACTATCACGAAAATTAATGGTAGAGAATTTTTCGACTCAATCTTTAATCAGGAATAGATATGATTAGTGTCCATTATTTAAGAAACACCTATTATAAACGTATATTATTCTATATACAATAGAATAAATGTATCGATACGCAAAAAAAAAACCAGTTTTTTTCCCAAAAATAACGATGTACGTATATGTATACACTTACACTATTTTATTTTTATTATATCTACTTACATGGTTTTAATTTAATATTATACATCATATTCTTATGTATCGCCACGCATCCGTTTACGTACTTGAAGAAAGAGAAACTAAATTGAAGTTTAATAAATTTGGCTCTGATTGGTCAACTTTGAATCCAATCTCAAATATTAAACTAACTTAACTTAATGGGCCGTATATCGGAAGTTCGATATTCCTGTCCAAATGTTGATACACGACAATATCGAAAAACAAAATATTAAATTTTCAGAGAAAAAGTTAAAAAATGTCGATATTTAAAATATCAATGCTGTATCGCCTAATAATAGATAAATCTCTAATAGATAAATCTCTAATAGATAAATCCCCAAACCGCTTAAAAGCGCACAGGAAATATGAATAATTTTTAAAGGAATAACCGGATATGTGTCTATCTCTCATCACTATCAGACACACGTTCGAACTCGAAGCGCATACCGTAATGACTTTTGAAATGGCGGCCGGGTAGGTGGCGGACCAGAGGGTGGAAAACGAAAGGACGCAAGGGATGCACGTGGAAACTGCGATGCATCTCTCGCTTTCTTCATACATATATGTGCATGCATGTATGTGTATCGATGCATTTGACGCGTAAATACGCCATCGTGAGCTTGTAAACAGCATATTTTCTGACTCAGCGCAGACGCGAAGCACAGGTATTTAGAATTCAGTATAGCACTTCTCGCTTGTTTTATCTCGAATCTTGTATAGATTATCCTCTCGATCTCCGATCGACTTTTGATCCTTATAACATCGAGTTACAATGCATCCGAATATTCAAACATTTCTTTCGCGAGATTATATTGGTTTCTGGAATGATGAGCAATAGATTCAAATAGATGTGTTTGCTTGTCCCTTTAAAAAATAAATTTAAATAAATTATAATAATATTTGATAGAATACTTGAAGCGCAATTTAGGTAGAGCTATGCGTTAAAGAACTGCAATTAAAAGAAATTCAGTTCTTATAGTCGAAGGTAATCATTAATAAAATTCTTGTAAGAAACTTGTCATTAATTTCAAAATTTTCCATAAAGAGAATTTAATTCTCATTCTTTGCAGAATATTAGAATTTTATATCATAAACAAACTGTTCTTGCATGAATATATTGCGAATATATTACAACGATGTGTATATCGGATGTAGTTACATTTCGAGTATTATACTGTAAAACTGTTACTTTTTTTTATATATACATATTTAAATTGAATAATATTGAATAAATAATTTTACAAGTTTTAAGATGTTAGTACATCAAATTAACAATCTAATTAAATTTGAGGGAGGGGGATTGTTAATATTTCAAATTAGTTTCCTTAAATTTTTTTAATTGTGCAGTATACACATATCTTTTTCTCACCCATACATATTTTTGTCTTATAAATGTATAAAAATGATTAAAGAGGAAAAAGGCCGTCATATCCTCGCTGAGGTTTCTCTCTGATTGAAGTATTCATTACGCCATCTGAAAGATCCTGAAATATCAACTAGTGAAGCTATTCAGCTCTGTGAATAAAACAGCTAATTTATGTATAAATTTAAATTGTTTGTAGAACAAACATATTTCTTTTACACAATATTTGCTTGTGTAATTAATAGTATTAGGAATAATTTTACCATAAATAATTTCTTTTCTTTTTGTGACTAACTTAAGACGTAAATAATTAACGAAAATAAATAAATAACAATAACATTTCTACATTTAAAATATTTTATACTTAAATGATATATTTAGAGCTGTTAAATTAATACTGTAATAGTGATATATAAGATTCACGAAACGTTGACATTAATGAACAATAGCATTGTTCATTTTATCTCTCGGGAGCTGCTCGAGATCGCTCTGAACGAACCCAAAATACTTGAAATATAGAATTTACACGATATTCGTCATACGACGTCCAACAAATTTATCGTTACAACAAACAAACAATGCTAATGGATTACGACATGGCGATAAGTCATAACCCTTTGTCACCCCTGAAGAAAACACCCGTGAAAGTCTTAAAAGTAAATATTATTAATATTATCATATTTTCATGAAACTACGATAATAATTTTATGATATTGCAATCAATATTTAATGAAGAACGTTTCGCAGAAATGACTCATATCGATAATGAATAACTCTTGCATATATTAAAAAAAATTAAAATTTCAAGGCAAATAAGGCGCAGTAATTGTGCGCAGATTCAATCATAAAACAAAATTAAAACTGAAAACAAATTTTCGCATAGATTAAAAATTAAATACAAAAATATATATTCAAATTGTGTTAAAATTCGAACGTTTCGGTCAAACATTCACATTTGAGATCACCCAGCGAAATACCAGAAATTAAACATGAAGATTTCCTTGCACACCACCATAACAAATCGAGTGAACATCCAGATGCAAATTCAAATTCCTTCAAATTGGTTCCATGCCAATGATGAATTGTAAAATTATAAATTCTGCAGATAAGAATGCAAGAAAAGCTCGATAGAAGTATTTATATATACATATCAGAAAAAAATATATAATAAGATTAACAAGATGTTATCGTTATGAAAATCAGAATCGTTAAATAATAAATTAAATAATATATGTTATGTTGTTATACGCACTTCCAGACGTTTTTCTTCCTTCGTGTGATTTTCAATCGTCGACTAATCAATCGATTATCAAGAGTTAATTAATAAATTGGTTAATAAATTTCTCATTTTATTAAGTGAGTGTAATCGAAATGTTAATATGTTGAAACGTGACAATTTATAAAAGATGAATCTGATTGTGAGAACGTGTGACTTGATATCTACGTACTTAAGACATTTAATATTTGAGTAAAAAAAGTGAATTACAAAACTGTTGTGTCAAGCACTATTACGGTGCATCTAAATTTATTCTTCCAACTGTTTCAAGAAACTAGAACAAAATGGAATCATTGAACATCTACAATAACAATTTAATAATTAAGATAATAATAAGCTTTCAAAGTGTATTTGGCTTTGTTTTAAATATTCACAACTCTTTAACTGCTAAGAAGTGCAATTTATTGTCCAATTTCATTGTCCAATTTCTCACTTTTACAAACTTTCTTTAACAATTTTATTTACGCTATCGCGCTTGTATTTATTACATATTTATGAGAAGTCTTATGAGAAACACTTCTCATAAGTATGTAATAAATGCTATGCGATACGCTAATTATTTCTTCTTGTAATTTGAAAACTAAGCTTCAGACAAAATTTTTGTAAAGGATTTAGAATTAAGTTTAGATTTAAGTCAAGAATGCGACACTTCAAGGACAAACATTTTTTTTTTATTGTAATTACCCTGTATACTATTTAATCACATTTATATGTATATTACGAATTTAATTAATTAATTAAGTTAATTAATTAAGTTGCAAAGTAATTAAGTTATTACAAAGTAATTAAGAGATTAATTTCTTACATAATGAAGAATATATTTCTACAAGAATTTTATAAATACATATGATGGATCATATTGAATTCAGCGAGAGACCATAATCTTTCTGATTTATTGTTTTAATTTATTCAACCTTTTATAAAATAGCGAATCTATTTAAAGTTACTTTTATTTTGTAAACTATTCGCACGATTTTTTTTTTAAACTACAAGATAATTGATAATGTTTTATTCAAATTTGAAGTTAAAAAGAAAAAAATTCGAAATAATTGATTGAATATTATGACGGACAAAATTTTTTTAAATTTAATTATATTATAAAACTATCTAGTAGCACAAATTCATACGATATATTAATTAAACATTAAGATTAGTTTTAAGGATTTTTTAATTGCGAAATTTACTTTTTTGAAATTCGATATTTTTAAGCTACAAACTCAGCGATATTAAAAATCTTCTAGAGCTAAGTTTCGCGATAATCAGATTATTTGTTTTAATTTGAATTTTAGAATTCTGAAAACAGAATCGAATTTAGTAATCTCGAAAACGAGGAGTCTTCTTTAAATCTCTTTGTTAAAAAATTCCGGTCAATCCTCAAAGAATTAATATTAATATTAATATAATTTAATATAATTTAACTGCTTTTAATGCAGACATTTGTAAGCTCTGTCCGATCCTGAATACAAATTTTTTAATATCCTGCAAAATCTATGACTGATATATCGATCTCGCGAGGACTCGGCGAAAACACGTATTATATATCACAAGTAACTGGCGAAAGGAGGCTAATGAACGTGAACACGAACACAAACGGTGGATAATTTGCTGACAGTATACATACGTGTGTCTGTGTGTGAGTGGGTGTGGAAGTAGTGGAAGAGTGGCGGCGGAAACAAAGCCAGCGAAAACATAATACAAATATGTGAGCCAGACACTTGTGTGTGTATAGACTGTGCAGGCACAAGTATATAAGGTATTTCGAGATAATACTCTACGACTGCGTCGTATCCTTCGCACATGAATAATATATATTAAAAAATGCGCGTGCTTTCGTATATCGGGATGAATTTTATTATTATGCGTACTCGTGATAACTATTGTTGATTTACATGTTAAAAATAAAATTTTATTCTGAATTCTGAGAACTCTTTGAATAATAATGAATTGACTTCATTGAATTTTTAAAAATATTATCAATTGTCCTGGAATTGATATAGTATTATTTATTAAAAACTTATAACGTTGTTTGTTTACTTAAATTCAAGAAGTCCTTGTTTTTATAGAACTTTAATTAAATGTTTAATTTTAGTAAATGTTTAATGTAAATCAAAAAAATTAAAATAAGAAATTTTTTAAATAACATTTTAAATAACAATTGAAATTATTCATTAAATGAATCAGAGCCTCGCATTTTTTTTTTTTAAATCGATACGTCATCGTATAGCGACTGCTATGATGTCATGTTTGAGGCGTAGAATCGACATAATCCTCGAGTCACTATATCCGATTCTTGGATTCTCTTTTATTTCACAGACGTTATCTCATACATAATTACGTCATTGCAAAAAGCAAGTAGTTACTAAATGATATCTTTGTATTTGCAGTAAAATGTTGAAATAAATTGCCAGTTTAAAAGTCGAGCTGCTGATTAAATGTATAACAATGCATGTACTATTTTTAAGTTAATTAACGAATTCGTAATTATTTGCGCAAATTTCAATAACATTTTAACTGACAAGATAATGTTTATTATTATCTGAAATGGATTATTTTTGAGAGAAATTAATCTAGAAACATTGCAATTTTTGTAATTCATAGAAATGTAAATTTGATATAAAATATTTTAATTGTCAAAATAAGAATTCTAAAAAAAAACGAAGATACAGTATGTTTTAGTTACTTGAAGATGTTTTGAATATATGTTTTTATTATTGTAATACTTTAAAATTAATTAATTTATTATAATAGAATGTAGAATTCAACAAAAAAATGTTTTAAAAACATATACATATTAGATTTGTAACTATTCCTTCGTATTTAATCTTTTTTAAATTATATTACAAAGAAAATTATATTGCGAAGAAATTTCAAACAGAACAAAAGTTATCATGATATCAAAATATAACGTCAAAATAGTGTCAAAATGAAAACTAAAAGTTACTCTTCGAGTTGCGAATTATTTTAATGTCATTTTAACAATACCGTAACATGTTGCCTTGTTTGAGTAATTCTCTTTTTCCAAACGTAATTATTACGTAGAGAGTTTTTGTAATAACGTAATAAAAAGATCTAGATATGCGGTGAACGCTAAAATTATGTTACCCTTTTTTTTAATTAGCTGTTAAGAAGAAGTAACCTTAGCGTTCATCGTATCTAAATAAACGATATTGCAAAAACTCCTTATTAAAATGGGTAAACTTTAAATAATCGTTTACCAAAAAAGGAAACATTTTTAAAAAGGACATTTCTTCGGCTTGTTTGAATCTTTATGTTTTTTCTCACACGACTTTATCATTTTATCAATCATGTCGTCTCTTACTAATCGTATTTTAATTTCGTTCTATATTAAAATCCATAACAAAATATTATATAGTAGCATCCATCAAGCTGATTCACGGAGAAAATGAGCGCCACTGGACCATAGCGTCTGTATTCTCGACTCGATGCGTGAATACCACGATGTAAAAGTCGGCGTGTTTCCGTCGATCGTAAAAATCGAGGCTAGCTGACGCGCCTGCACAATGCGTGGTCGGTCTTCAGCATCAGTCGTCGTTGAACCCTCGTCTCGCGAGCATCTACGACCGTCCCGTGAATCGAAAGCGTGAACACGTAAGTACGCTGTACGACACCGAATACGCCCAATGCCGACGCGCGTGAATGAATGAACTTAGGAGTCTTCTTTCATGTTCCTCGCAAATCGGGAATTTTACGGTAAAGCTACGGGCCGCTTTAAGACGCACCCAACGCTTGCTCCAGACTCTTTGTTTGTACTGTTCTTTTGTGTGCTGGTTTGCGGGCCGACTAGCCTTGACCGATTGGAGTGAGATATTAGAATAAGACGCCAAACGTTGTTCCAGTGTATACAAACACACAATAATATAATACATTTTGTTGAAAGA
>NW_017259192.1:298969-327453 GCF_001594045.1 Atta colombica | reverse complement strand
TATGTATATATACATAAATATATTTCCATTTATTATTAAAAGAGAGATATAGTATTTTATTTAAAAAAAAACACCAAAAAAAAACGTCTTTTTAGCAAATAATACATCAAATGCTATATTCGTTTACGTCGTACCATGTGTGACGCTTTTATGATATCTTTATCTTAAGTTAATGCAGTTTGCGAAAAAAAATAAGTAAACTTCGAATGCGCATTTGTATGTACGCAATATTATGATATAAGAATACCAGGTGTATATATAACATTCGCATGGATGCGCAGTCATTAAAAGTAATGAAAACATTTGATGACTAATCTGTTCAGAAACTGGCTTCAAATTTTATAAGTCAATAATATAAAATTGTTAGAAATTTGCCCCAATATTTAACTGTATTCAATTATGCGCAATTACACTTGTTCTTATGCATAGTACGATATTTTTTAATCAATATTAGTTACAGAATATAAGAAAAGATACACATTAAGAATAAAGAAATTTAAAATAATATCATATATTGTATGCCATTAAAATATAAATTTACAAGTTTCGGAGTGCTTCATACTATGTATAATTTTATTTTTTAAAGTAATATAATTATTCGTGATAAAAAAATAAAAAATTCGGGATAAAAAAATAATTATTAGCGATATTGATTAGAAATATAAAAGATACAAAATATTTAGTTTTAATTGTTATGATAATACAAATATTGATACCCAATGATTTTAGATTGTTTTCAATTATTTCTATCAATATTTTTTTTTAAATCAATGATATATATCCTGGTTTTGAAAACATATGCCTTGAAAAGGAAAGAATGAATCAGAAAGAAATTACAAAAACGAAGTCAAGGTAGTGGTGAGCGTTGTGAAAGTGTATTCCTTTTCGATATAAAGTGCGTCCCTTTCTTGTGTTACATGACCGCGATTTGTCTCTTAACGTTTATAATCTACATCTTGTTCGAAATCATAAATTATTACGAACAATAACGTGATTGTTATCCATATCAAATTTTTGACATGATTGTTGCAGAAGATAAACAATTTATATTATCCATATTTATATTTCAATACATCGTTCATAGACAATACTAGATGTTTTATTAATTGCTAAATCTTCTATATATTAATAATTTCCTATATATTCTTTGTTTGTAATTACTTTGTTTGTAATTATTTTCAGATTAATTTTTTGAACTCTTCTACTATGAATGAATTTTCATGACTACTTGAGTATGAACTTCTTGAGTTTAATACAGTTATTATGATTAAAATTTTGACAGTTTAAAATAACATTTGATAAAAGTTTATTTTTTTACATTAAAATAGTGCTAATTAATACATTTTGCAATCCATAAAGACATAAAAAAAGAGTTCTTAATTGTGAGGATAAATTTTTATTCAGAGTAATGTTAATGAAAAATATAAATAATATATAAAATATATAAATAATATATAAAAATCCTATATATTTCTATTCCTATATATTTCTAAATTTTTTTAAATAAATGCTTCTTACAAGAAAAGGATCAAGTAATATACATACGGATTTTATCATAACTTCAAATAATTTTAATTTATTATAATTTATAAGATGCAAAATTCAAACATTCATGAGAAATTTAAATAAAAAGTTTCTCGTGCGCTTTCTGTACCTATACTATAAATATAAATGACAGTTTCTACTCGATTGATGTGAAATGAACCAAACAATCACAAATAAAGCAAGGTCATGTAATATAAATAAAATTTATTACTTGTTATGTTACGCTTACTATTTGCCAACTTTGTTCAAAGGCACACGAGAAATTTTTTATGCGAATTTCTCACGAATAACTTAAATATTTATTACGTCGTTCCATTTGAATTAGTGGGATAAAACACTGACTGAAACATATATATTTAAAGTATGAAAAGAATGGTTTTACTAAAGTATATATTTAGCTAGATATAAATCTGAAAATAATGTTCTTGGATTATCAAAATAATTATGTGAGACGCTATTATTAGAATATAAAAAATTTTGTAGCATTGCTCATCGTGCTTGAATTTTTTACACAATTGTTTTCACAAACTTTTCAGATTTATATCTATTTAAATTATTAGATACTTCAGTAAAATCTTTTTTTTTTACATATACCCTGCACATATCTATTCTTTTGTATATATTTATTTCTGTTGAAGGAATTACAATTATTTTCTCTTAATGTAATTGTCGTTGAGAGAAAATGATTGAGAAAATAAATTCATGAACGTTATTATATTAATTTCACTTGACAATTCACAGATCTAAATCTAGAAAATCCATTATTTTGCTTGACTGACTAACAAACGCTTCTTACTCAATGACAATATAAGCATTCAGGACACACGTTGTGCTATTTTAATTTTGTTGCATTCCATCCATCTTGGGTATGTCACGGTCATCATCATACGTGCCGACCCGCTCAAGTCATCCAACGATCGAGAGATGACGTAAAGTTTATATTAGTCCAATTAAGTGTACAATATTCGCCTATGGCGATATACAAATATTACAAAACAATTATTTGCCGACATTAATTTGTTGCCACAATTAATTTGTTGTACATTAGTGATTAAGGATTTTAAATTATTATGATTAGTAATAATATAATTATATAATTTGATGTATAATTATGTCAGAGTATATATTTATATTCTTATCTTCCTCTTCTAGGAAAAATCTATGTCACCCTTATATTGTGAATGTAGATTGGATTAGAATCGTGACTTGCGAATTGTTGATTAATCAATTGAATTGATGAATCAGCGATTCGTAGTTTGCAAATCCGAATATAATCCGCATTCACAAAGCGTAGTATAACACGAGCTTTACGGAGTTTCGAACTGAAATGCGCGCGTGTTTGTTAATCCATGAGTAACATTCTCGAAAGTTACCCGATGTATCTAAATATAACATGGAAGTGGATCGTTGTTAAGTTCGGTGCGCGTGCCTCGATTTCCTATTACTTCCGATTCAATAGCTCTTTATACATTCAAATCATATTAATTATTGATAAAATATTTTTATAACACATCTCATATGTATATACATATATGTATACATAGATACATATATAGTATATGTATATTTATTAATATTTAATTCAATATTAAAGCACACATAAAATTTTTATTGTGCGAAGAAACAACGTCAAATTTTGTTATTAAATAACTTCCTCCACGAGAAGGCAAGTAAAACACAAAAATGTTAACACACAAGAACTACGGAAATGATCAAAAAGTTGAATTTAGACTCGCGGTCATTAAAATAGCAATAAATATCACGATGATATATTAAGGTCACCATGGTCACGATATATCATCGTAGACTATAGCACACAATTGGTTGTAACGCTGTTACGTCTTCCGGTTTCTGATAAACTATAAATGTAAGATTCTTGATATCGCTAATTACAAGAATTTTTATCTGAACATATAATAAGTGCAAGAAGATATTCATACAGAGGAAAATTTTATTAAAAAAAAACCTTGTTTGTAGAAAATATATTAATTAACAATTTTGTATAAATTTCTTGATTTTATACAAATATCTTTTTAATTCTTTGTATGTTCACAAATAATACAATTTTTTATTTTCGTTTTTAGAGATAATACATTTTAATTTGCACATTTTTTTAGGTAAAATGATTTCGAGAAATATAGTTTATTATTTGTTAATAAATTTTTAATTAATATTCACTTTCTGAAAATGAAAAACTTTTTTAAAAAATTTCTCCCGTATACAAATACTTTAACTAATTATATAACAAATGGGATTTTATCACGATAAAATGAGATAAAGAAACCGCTGATAGTTCCGCAGCAAATATAAGAGAAAAAGGATTCGATCTACGTTGCCAATTTTATATGAAATAAACTGATTTACTTCTCTTAACTTTTTTATTATGCTTGTACATACTTATGTATACAAAATGTAATTGTGTTTCGCGGAAGTTTAATAGTATCACACGTGTTGTCAAACGGCGTATTACATATTTTACAATATGCAATTTATGTCTTTTTAAAAGAGGCACTTTAACACCATGTACTTCCGGTTTCGTTTATACGACTGTAGTATGATTATATCGATTATCGTGTCTCCATTTCTCTTTACCGTTCATTACGTTTTCATACGACTTACATTCTGTGCTTATAGTCATTGTATTTGCATTTATACGGCGCATTTTCGGTGTCCATCAATATACACGTAATCGTAACTCATCGTGTAATTTTATAAATCTAGATGTAATGTTTTTTTCACAAACGAAAGTGCATCCTTTTTCTATTTTAATGAATAGCATGCATAATTAATTAATTTCTATATTATTTCTTTTCTATTTACAGATCAGACGAAATGACTACAATTACGAGGCTGTCGATCATAAAATTTCTTGAGCTTGTAAGTATATATAATAAATATAATGCACAAGATGTTATATTATTTGTTTTATACATATCGTATTATTTATTTTTAATAAAATTGGTATAGATTTATCATTACAAAACTGAATTAATTACCAAAGCTTAGAAAATTAAATGGCATCACATTTTATGCGCTGTTTTTGTTATTATATATTTTTCATTATTCGACACTAGATTGTTGGAACAAAGTTTTATCAACTTTAACAGCGTAATATTTTATTATCTTTATGAAAAAGAGTGTAGATATATATACATCAATATAAATTTAAAGAAATTACAGCATAAATTCTCTTAATACTCATTTCAATATAGATTTTATACAGCATTGTAAATGAGAAAAATTATGATTATGATAAATCAGATTTTCTTATTCACAGTCTCAATCGTATGTGTAACTTCACATTACAAAACATTAATTAACATAACTAGAAACGCAAGGACATAACTAGAAACAGGTTACACCTGCAAACTAGAAGAATAAATTACTCTAAAGAGCTCTTCTATTCTTAGGAAGCGAAATTACGTAGAAAACTGAATTCTCGAGAAAGTGCGTGATTCAAGCTGCATAAAACTATTATAGTGTTTCATGCATATATTTCTAGCCGCAAGAGAAACATTATCCTCGAGGTTGCTTCATACTTCTTTAAGAGCTCCACCATGCCCTCGAATTTATTTTTAACGTTACTGCGCTGTTTCTTCCGATCGATTAATCCAATTTCTCGATCGAGATTTAAATTATGCTTTCGAAATCAAGAAAATTAACGTCCACCTAGAAGCCATCAGACTTCATTGTTGATTACGCGACACGCTGCATAGTTTTCGCGATTCGTAAGACGATGAGAATGGAGAGTGACATAATCCGTGCTTATTACCGCAAAGATTGTCCTCCCTTTTCTTATTACGGTCCGCTTCAAGTCATCCGGAAGTCGATTGATGCAAGAAGTTTCCGTTAGGATTCTTTGAGTCCTACGTGCCATAAGAAACCTGCGCCTTTTGTGTAGTAAGCTCGTTTATATTTGTAAGCGATGGAAAATTATAGCTCGATACCACATGAAAAGAAAAGGTTTTGCTGAAGTATCTAAAAATTTAACTAAATTTGAAAATAATTTTATTGTATTATGAAAATGAATATGTAAGATGCTTAAATTATTTGAATATAGTTGCTAAAATATGAAAAAAAATTTGTGCAGCATTGTTTGAATTTTCTTACTATTTTGATGGTCAACAAAATTATTTTTTGATCTGTTTAAATTTTTATTTATATTTATTAATGTTTCAGAAAAATAGAATTCTTCCTTTCCTATAAGTTTCGATTTCAATAATGCATTGAAATGATTTCATTTTTTCCTCACATTAACTTAATATAATACTAAAAATATAAAGTAGCTATTATGTGTAAAGACGCAAAATGATAAAAGACATTATTAATTAAAGTCTAATTTAAAAAAAGGCAGTTAAAAAATTTATTTCGAACATATACATTTATTTAAATTTGTTTTCAAATTAACGCTCTTTAAGGATGTATCCTGAGTCATTTTTACAAATGTGTTAATATAAATTATATAGGTATAAAAGTTATCATAACATTATGTTTTTATTGAACAACACATTTTTGTAGTTTATTTATAATTTTTATTGTTATAAATTAAAATTTAAATAAGAGAACTTTAAATTTTTTTGTAAATATTTTGTAAAAATTTTTTGTAAGTATTCAAAATAACTGGTGTAAAGTTTCATTGCGATATACTGATAAAGATTTAAAACAAATAAATATTTTGTTTATTTATTGGACAACTAGCCCATGTATCGCAATACTTTACATAACTAATCTTAAATATATAAAGTACTTACATTAAAAAAATTGAAATTTTTATCACTTATTTTATAATTTTTCATACATTTTTATTCACGCGCGCGCGCAAGTACAAGATTTAAAAAATATTACTATTTATTAAAATAATTTATGAATCATAAGTTATAGTTATAAGTTATCCAGATAATAAACTGTCACCAAAAAAATTTATTGTATTATTTTTAAATTCGATTTAGAATGATCTGTAACTTTTTTTTTTCGTTATTTTAAAATATCTCAGATACATCCTTACAACATCATGCTTGCAATAGCAGCAAACACGAGTTATGTTTCGATGCTAAGAGCACGCGCAGCGATATCATAAGAGCGTGAGACCTGGTCCAGTCAGAAATGATAATGGAATCGACATCGAATCGACGCATATATCTTTACGTGACTACGTCTGATGGCTCCTAAATATAATTTTAGCTCCTTTCTTTGTTTGATTTCTTGATAAAATTTTAATGACTATACAATGTTATTTCACAATTATTTCTTAGCTAAATAATGTAAAATATTTTAATTTTCTTGCCAATGAGCCATATATTTACATTAATTTATAAATGAAAAGCGTAGCATTTAAAATGAATTAATAAGTATTATTAATATACACACACGACGTTACGTCGAATAAATATAAAAAAATAGTTATTCTTGTTTTGCATAAAATAAAAACATTATATACAAATATATGAATTAAATTGACAAATATATAACTGAAATAATAGCGATTAATAATAACTGAATTAATAGTGATGTGTATAGATAAATTTGCGCTGCTTTCTTGACACACAAAGTATATATTTATATTGCTAATGTATCGATATAATGGCACTCCTTAGTGACGAAGCTCTGACTATAGTAGATATAAATGAGATGTGTGTATCACGTGCTTATCGACACGTGGGTGACCAAGTCCGAGCGATTCTTTGAGATATACTATATTGTGATGTTAGGCAGAATGTATTCATCGCATCGAAGGCCGACTTGTGTAATTTTAATGTTGACGCCATGGATGACTTAAAGATGAAAATTATATATTGCGAAATAAAATGCCCAGAAATTTATGCACATTTCTCGCTTACCTACCTATCTTCAACTTTCATTACTTATCAATTTGTTAAAGAGAGATAATCAGTATTATTATTTAATTTCTTATACATTATTATTATATTATAATAAGCATTAAACAATATTCTATATCATGGAAATAAACATCGATTCTTTTTAATTAAAATAAAAGTATCTAAATTTGTATAAATATTGTAAATATTGTTTTTATAGATTATACATTCCATGAACTTTTGAAAATCTTTGGTTCAATCAATTTTAAGATCTGCCTTAATCGAAAATATTTGTTGTGTTTATACATAATGACATACTTTATGTAGATATTATTCTTACGTGTTTATAACTGTGTTAATAATCCGGCGGACTATATTAAACGATCACATTTATGACCTGTTATCTAGAAATAAAAACTTGCCAACTGGGACATAGTAGTGGGCAGAATAGTGGGCAATATTTTATTTATGATGATATTGAAAGAGAGTCGATGTACCCTCTCTGGATCGACCCAGTTTCGTAGGCGATATCCGTACTTTTGCTTTGTAGTAAAAAAAACCTGCTAGTTTCTGTATGAATGATAAAAGCAAGAGATAATTGAGAGTACAATAAAGTTTTATTTCTGATAGACCTTTGTTCTTGATGAAAAAAAAAGAAGATATTTTAGCGCATAGGCTAAGAAAAATGTTTTATCCATTAAATGTATATTTCTGATTACAGCTCTTGGTGTGCATCCTTATCGGATTGCACTACAATTCCTTCAATGGGGGAGATCAACCTACCGCGATGATAACCATGGGAACCTTTGGGGGCTATCTGATTATTCTGGTCGGCTTGTTTATCGGCAGCGTGATGGGGACGCCAGTGAACCGTCGCGTGGTATGTTTCAATAGATATTGTAGGATAAATTTTTCATCAGATAGAAATCGTAATATAAAGTTATACAGAAACGCAAAGTGTGACAAGCCAATAATTCCAAAAATATAGAAAATGTTTAAAATATAAAAAAACGTTTTTAATCAATTGATGTAAAGAATACACAGTTACTTTGAAAAATTATCCATTTAGTTTACATATATTTATGGCATGTCGTATTTTACATGAGCTACTCCATGTATAAATGGAATTCGTGGAAAATTTGAAACACCGCGAGATTCAAATGTCTAAGGAAACTAGTGAAATTAAAGAAGCTATGGCTGTGTTCCAAAATTGACTGCCAATATTGAAAATTTATAGTGCACGTAACATAAACTGTAGCATTTTCAATGCTGACAGTAAATTTAGAACACAGCCTATATTTAAATTATTCCCTAATTGACACTAATAAAAAGTAACAAATATAACATTGATGTTACTTTTAAGTGATATTAACTGGGTCGTAACTTGATACATTATTTCTTAATTTATATCCGGGAAAAATGTTATATATATGGATATATTTTATAAATAATTATATATGTAATTATATATAATTGTATATAATTGTATATAAAATACATCAATTTTAATTATATAGAATTTTAAATTATATGAAATTTTTCCCATGTGTATATATCTACATAATAGATTACATAGTTAATATAGTAATGTGTATAAATTAAAATACGTTAATAGCTTTACGATTGACAGAGTATCATATACAGATTTTTACAAATGCAACTTTTTATCTTTTAGGATCTTTTCTTCTCCCTCATTGGATGTGCTTTGTTCATCGCTGCGGGTGCACTTAATATCGACTATTTCTCGAAGATATCATACAAGTCGACATTTCGCGATACTGGCTTGGCTAAAGGCTCTCTCAGTATTATTGAGGGTGCCGTTTTCCTTGTGGACGCGTTCCTCACTTTTCGGGGGGAGAACTGAGATTTGAGTCGCTTTTAAGTTACAACGAGGGACTGCGCGGCCGGTAATCGGTGTTAATCACATTCCGCGATCGGCGGAAATCTTTTCTAATCTGTAAGAGATTGGATACTGCCAAAGAGTTTCCCGAAAGAAACTTTCTTTTCAGCGGGGTACCCAAGTGTAGCCGAACGCGCATCATACGCGCGGCGTCGCGAAGTTCCGCCGATTTCTCTGAATTATGCGAAGCACGAGTTACGAAGCTTCGCAATTCACTTGTGCCATTTGTCTTGCACTTCGCACGAAGTGTCCGTTTCATCGGGATTAATCCACCTTTCTTTCACTTAACTTGTCATTTTGGTGTAAAATCTTCACAAATTTAATAAAGATAAAATATTCCCTAGACTTTCTCTTACTAATAAAGAAAAATTTCTGGATTATTTAAATGGTCATGCTTTTGAATATAAATGCGACTTCGCGATGATATTTAACCGATGATAGTACAAAACGTGCAGGGATCATGACAATGATACATTCTTGCATATTATACAGCCTTGGCTGTAAGTATAAAGCATCTTCAATTTGTTCCTTCAAAAAATGATGGTATTAAATGCCAATAAGGAAGACTAATGAGATATTAAAATTATTTAAAAAATAAATATTATTTTTTAATAAAAATATTTTTTAATTTGTTTTTTATTAAAATGTCAATTTTGGAAGTGCTTTATATTTAATCGAACATATACATTATATATATTATATATTAATATTAATAAGCGGCAGTCCCTTTGTAGAAGCAAGGCCAGTTGGTATTATAATCATTATATACTCGTACTGATATCACATTTGTAAGTTTAAGTCATGTTTGAGATTTGACAAGTAGCGATAATAAGAAAAATAAGGAACGATATCATCATGACATATTTTTATATACATAAATTATACAACATCATTTGATTGTATCTTGATGCTGAATAAATTAGTTATGTCCGCCATCCTTTCATGAGTATTCGCAAAATATTTATCTTTTATTTGTATGTTTTTACACTATGACTTTAACAATAAAGAAAAACTGATGAATGAAAAGATTAAAGACGTTTTCGTATCGGCATATCTTCCTATGAAGATGTTTCCTCTTTTTAATCGATATGTTGATTGAAAAATAAGAAAATATTTACAAGTGTTATCGTGTTGTGCTAGATACGCGATATTATAAGGTATCTATTTTTTATTTCTGCACTAGTCTGCACTAGACAGAACTCTCTCTTTCTCACTTTCATCAAATATAAAATATATACCTATTTTACTTTAAGTTTCAAAAGTATACAATAGTTCAACTATTGGGAGTACAAATTAGTTCGGTCCGTTTTCTTAAAGATAGCTCCAGCTGTTGTGAATGGTTCATACTGACAGCTGATTTTGGCGGTTTTAGAGAAGTTAAACATCTGCTAATAATATTCAGTTATATCGCTTTGAGTTTCATACAAAAACCTTGATTTTTATTGTGTTTGAAATATCGAATTTTGTGTTAACCAAGCAGGCGGGAGGTTTTGATTTTCTGCTTTAATTGGAAGAAAAGTGCGGCTGAAGCCTATCGAATGCTTGTGTGACTCGAAGTTTATGTGTGACTGCTCGAACTGATGATTCATGTAGGGAATGGTTTCAAGGATGGAGATTCAGCGTTGAAGACAAGCCTCGCTCTAGACAGCCAAAAAAAATTCGAAAACAAAGAATTAGAGGCATTATTCGAAGAAGATCAGAGTCAAACGCAAGAGGAACTTGCAGAATCATTGGAGATAACTCAACAAGTTTCTGTACGATTGAGAGCCATGGGAATGATTCAAAAACAAGGAAATTGGGTGAAATGAACTGAAACCGAGAGACGTTGAAAGACGATTTTTCACTTGCGAACAGCTGAATCAAAGATGAGGTTTTTTGCATCGGATTGTGACTGGAGATGAGAAGTGGATATTCTACGATAACCCCAAGAAGAAAGAATACTACGCTAAGCTCAGTCAATCGTTGTCATCGACCTCAATACTGTGGCCAAACATTCATGGTTCGAAGATCATGCTCTGTATCTGGTGGGACGAAAAGGATCTTGTTTACTATGAGCTGCTGAAACCTGGCAATTCCTGGCAATTTACGGGCGATCGGTATCGGCTACAATTGATTCGTTTGAGCCGTGCATTGCGAGAAAAACGGCCGGAATACGAGCAAAAACATGATAAAGTTATTCTTCTTCATGACAACGCTTGGCCTCACGTCGCTAAAATCGTAAAAAAATATTTGGAAACGCTCAAATGAGATGTTTTATCGCACCCGCCGTATTCTCTGGACATTGCTCCTTCTGATTACTGATTACTTGTTCCGAAGGATGCAGCTTTGGCAAGTCACCGGTTCACTTCTTTCACAGAAATCGAAAATTGGATCGCCTCCAAAGACAAGTCATTTTTTTCGAGAATTCGAAAATTGCCTGAGAGAGGGAAAAAGTAGTAGGCAACGATGGACAATACTTTAATTGATCTGTTCATTCATTTTGTTTTGAAATAAATGCATTTTTGAACACAAAAAACGGACCGAACTAATTTGTACTCCCAATATAAAAAACAGATTTATATGTATAATAAAATACCAGAAATGACGAAACTTTCGTCCGAGTCTACACGTAAATAAATTTCAGAAAATCAATATCAGGATAATTTCAATTATATTTCAACTTAATCGGCGGTTAACTTGTTTTATATCTGATAATTTTTGTTAAAATTTGACGTACAGAAAATTAATTACCCAGACAGCACAAAATATTTATGATAAATATTTATTAATATTCATTTTTTGAAATGTTATATAGATATTATATATATATTTTATATAAAATTATATGATATTAAGCGATGCATACAATATGGAAAATAACAAACTGAGAAAATCTTAAATGTCACGCAAAAAGCTTTAAATTTTTTGTTAATTATGTTATTCAATAATGAGGCGCGTAGAATTTTTTGGACATCATTCAAATCGTTTGAAATACTTATTCAAAAAACGACTTCAAAAACATTCAGAGAATGTTTCGCATGATTCACTGTCCTTCTTGTTTCAGATATCTCAGAAAAATTTATTCAATTTAATAATAAAGTAAGATTTCCTTTTATAGCGTTAATAAGTTACATGAATTCATCAATGCCTATAAGAATCCTTAACTACATTTCTCAATGAATAATTGAGTTGGTCGAAAAATAATTGTGTTTTTTTCCAAATTGGCAATCTTTTACAAATAATTTCATTTTAAACAGCAATTTATCCTGTATATCCTAACAGATTATTCTTCAAGTTTGTTTTTGTTAGAAAGAAATATACATATTTTAATAATTGTTTATTTGACGTTTTAATATGAAAAATCGATTTAATACGAAAAGAACATTTTCGTCATTTTTTACTCTATTTCTTCTAAAAAGGAAAAACGCTATACAAGCTCATAAAAAGTGATGTGTATGATGAAGACGAATGTCTTACAACTACAATGTTAAAATTGGTTTGCAAAATTTTGGTCTGGAGCTTTTGATGTTAAAGATGCACCATGCTCAGGGAGATCAAAGTTAATAAAATAGAGACGATAAAATAGAGAACGATAAAATAGAGGCATTGGTTGACTTTAATGAGAGACTGCTAAGAATTTTAATATGTCGAAATCGAGCGTTGAGAATCATTTATTTGTTTTTATGAAAAATTTGTTTTTTTTTACTTTTATTTACACAGAAAAAAAACACAATTCTTTTTTGGCTAACCCGATAGTTTATAGAATCTACTGTAAAAATTGTGATGCTGTCAAACGGTTAAACAATTAGAAAGCAGTACATCTGAACATAAAAATCACATTCGTTGGAATACGTCTATCTGTTTAGTTATTATACAGATTAGATTGCAATTTCATTACGATAAATTGGGATATTGTCGACATTATAAAAAAAGAGCCATATTTAGGTAAATTATTGTATATATTACTGTTTTCTTATTTTTAATTTCTACTAATGAATATCTATAAAATGAATATCTATAAAATTCGGTTCCAGACAGCACAGAATGTTTATGATAAATATTTATTACTTTATTTATTTTTTTAAATGTTATTTTATATATATTTTAAATATTTTATACATATTTTATATAGAACTTTATTTGAAATATTATTAAAATAGATTAATACTTTATGTAATATTTTCTAATAAATATAAATAAATATTTATAACATGAATAAATATTTATAACTCTGATAGCAAGTCAAAATGACAATAAAATGATATAACTTGCTATCACGGAAGTGATTTTTTATTTGAATTATAATATCTTATTATTTTTATAGCATTTATTATGATATGTACAATAAACATAATATTTCTTTATTTCATAATATTTGTGTGTATGTGTATGTGCTGTCTACATGATGTCCATGACGTATCATTTTTTTATTCTATTTTAATATTTGATAAACAACAAGGATAAAATGATACATCATACGCATCATGCGTGACATAGAACGAATTTCTAGTTATATTCTCCAACGCGGGAAGCATTAAAGTTCCTAACATACACGTTATTACACAACAGGCAACCAAGAAACACAATATGCTTCGTTCGATACATCGAGAGTTAGCAATCAGAATAGTCATGATCAATTAAATTTGCTATAAATAATTTCATCTTCTTTCCTATTCTATTTAATTTAATCTACTTTAATCTAAAAATATACTATCTCACGATTCACCTAAACATTGATTTACGCCTACGACGTTAGTATTATTAAAGTATTATTACGCCTACGACGTTAGTCACATTATTAAAAGTATTATTAAAAATTACGTTACGCAGACTCGAGACCTCTCGAGATCTCGTGCAAGTCTGTTCCGAGAATCGACTGGCCGTTCCAAGTCGATAGTGCGTTCGATGAGAGACTGTTCGCAGTGTTCGCACGCGCTTTCATATGTATGTACTCGCATATGTGTGCGTGGTGCGGGCGAGCAGTGAACACCGTCGCCGTCGCGCGTTCTCTTAGCACGGGATAGTAACCCGTATTTTATTTTGCCAGTTACGGCGCCGATGCGCAGTTCAAAGCGTTAAATGTGCGTGCAGGATGTCGAACCCGGGCGGTAGCAGGAGGAACGGGGCTATGAAGATCCGTCTGACGAGTGAGTACGGCGATTCCGTCTCTTCCTCGGAGGCGTCGTGCGTCTTCGTCATGCGAGAAAGTCAGGGGGGACTCTCATGCAGATCCAAACTGCGGCTCGCACGCACGCACGAGAGCACCTGCCCACGCACTTTGGCCTGTTTTGATAATCGACGTGCCCTCACGCACGCACCGCGTTCTTCCACGGGGAGGGGGCCACGACGAGTTTACGCGATGCGTAAACGTCAAACCGTGTCTGCTTGGTCTACCTTGGGTGACCCACGCAAGTAACGCGTGTCAAGATCACGATTTTCGTCCTGGCCCTCCGTCTTGATTGTTGTAGCTTCCTCAGCGGCGAAGCTGGGACTCGAGGCCCCACCGCGAGCTCTCTGGGAGACCGATGAAAGCATTGTTAAATCTGGATAGATAGTCTTGAAGACCATTTAATGTGTCATTCATTCGTAATTTATTCTTAACGAAATGCCCCATTTTTGCCTCAACTCAATTTTATTTTTCTAGCTATCATTAATGTCCGGTTATTCTTTTGAAAAGGCTATTCGATCATTTTTAACGACATTTAATACGAATTACAACATCATTTGTACTTAAATGAATTAATTTTATCAATAGTAGATATAACTATATGATACAATTATATATATTAATTATAGTAATAGTTAAAAGTCTATTTTATATAATAAAAATATGAGATAGACAAACAAAAGATACATTAATGTATTGTAAATTACTGTGAGACTTAGAATTAGTATATGATGTCCTTAAGAAAGCAATGTTCTTAACAGAGCTTTATTTTTAAGTTAATATTATCTTTTGAATTAGTTTTATCATTAATGTCTGGCTCTTCTTCTTTTATTCTTTAAATAGGCTATTCAGTCATCATTAATGACATTTAACAAGAGTTATAACATCATTTGTACTTAAATTCGAACCAATTTTGTCATAATAGCAATGGTAATTGTATGATACAATCATTTATTTTATTAATTATAGCAATAATTGAGAAACTTTACCAAATATAAGATGAGTATAAGAAGATATTATAGAAGTTATAAATTATTATCGAATGATTTTATAAAACCTGATTAGACAATAATGTAGAACTTAGAATTAGTATACATGCACATATATATGTATATACGTATAATAATTATATGATTAATTTACTAAGTGCCAGTTATTCCATCTTCAGATAAACTACTGTGTGTTGGATAAACAAAAGAGTAAAAGAGTAAGAGCATAAGAAAGTAAGAAAATAAGACAATGAACTGAAATTTACTGAAAGGTGGAATAATCTAGCCTAAATTATGTATAAATGTATCATTATCACGCGATTTGTGCATGATGGAAAAAAATAGTAGAGACTATATTGTATTTAAAAAATTCATTATCAACACTATTGCATTATTTTATTCCTTGTTTTACAATGAATATTTCTAATGAATAAAAAATGATACAATATCGCTAATAACGCGCTTTCGGACGCAAGTTAGAAGTATTTTCGTTTTTGCGTGCGCAAATAAACATTTATTATAATGATTATATATGTTTTAGTTTTATGCGCCCGCAATCTCGCTAGAAAGGATTTATTTCGTGAGTATTATTTTCTATAAAGAGTGTAACATGTCAAAATATAAATAAATATAATTTAAAAATATTTCTTTTTTAGGTTTGCCTGATCCCTTTGCTAAAATAACTGTCGAAGGTTCCGGTCAATGTCACAGTACAGATACCTGTAAAGCTACTCTTGATCCTAAATGGAATCAACATTATGACTTGTGAGTTCTTTTTTAAGACTAAATATAGAAACGTTAAATATAAACATATAAGAAGATAACTATTTTTTGTTCATACAGATATATCGGAAAGAATGATGGAATCACCATATCTGTATGGAATTATAGAAAATTTCATAAAAAACAGAATGGAGGATTTTTAGGATGCGTACGCATATTATCAAATACTATCCAAAGACTTAAGGACACAGGATGTATGTATTTGTACTTAATATATATGTTTTATATTATTTGTTTTATATTATTCATTATTAGATTTTATTCTTATTTAACAAAAAAAAATCACGTAATATATATAGCATCTCGTATCTAATAGAGACGTCCTACTTGGCGAGAAATTGGAATTAAAAACTGAATTAAAGGGCAATTTATTTTGTTGAATAAAAATAAATAATTTCTGTAAAGAATTATATTTTTATATTATAATATTTAAATTAAATTTTTATGTAAACACTTTAAGTTTAACAAAGTTATTGAACTTTAAAATAGTTGATATATAGAATAAAGGTCCAAAAATATGATTAAAGAATTAAATAATAAATGTTTCTTCCTTTTAATGATAAAATAAAGACTTTCAGTTACGATAAAGACAATTAGACACATTGTTATTACATTACTTATTTAATTTTGTTTGATATACTTATTTTTAATGTTTGATATACTTATTAGTGAAATAATTTTCTTTGACATTCTGTAAAAATAAAATGAACTTTAACGAAACTAGTAAACTAGTAAACTAGTAAAAATTGCTATTTAGCAATAAAAAATAAAAATCAAAATTCTTGCTTTCTGCATTCCAAAATGTGTATTTTAAAAATATTGAGGAAACGTTTAGATTTAAGTGTTTTAGAGTAGTTTGCCTCTTTAAGTAAGAAAATCTGTTATAAGAAACATTTTTTTTTATGTATGTTAATTTAAGCGATTTATAAAGATTAATTAGCGATATAAATACTTTTAGATCAACGTTTGGACTTATGTAAAGCGCATTCTGATGACACAGATGTTGTCAAAGGGCAAATCGTCGTGTCCTTAATGTCACGGGACGGTCATAACGGCGCTGTAAGTAACACAGTCGGTCATAACGCCGTAGTTGATGTGCTCGGAGATCTGAGTTGCCCGAATGATCTACCAGACGGTTGGGAAGAAAGAAGAACGGAAAGTGGTCGACTTTACTACGTAAATCATCACACCAAGAGCACGCAATGGATACGTCCGAATGCTCGGTAATATTTGCCATTACTCAAGCCAAAATGCACTGTGAAATAACTTTATCTAGTATGGCTTATCTAAGCGTTGTGATTTTTGCTGAATTTTTAACATTGAGAACTAGTTAGATTCAAAATACAGGAAACATTTTTAATTAAAAATATGAAATATTTTAAATATTTGAATAAACAGAAGATTCAATTATCCATCTAGACAGAATTCATCTAGACATATTTATCTAGACAGAAAGATTTTACTGAAATATAAAAATTTAAATAGTTACAAATCTAAAAATAATTTTGAACATCAAAATAATTATAAAATGCTTAACTAATTGTTAAAATATTAAAAATTTTTGTTGTCATCAACATCTAAGCATTCTATATAATTATATTATTTTAATGAAACAAAATTTTCAAATTTGAAACTAAATTGAATTGAAACTAAATTTTTTAATAAGTATATCTATTTTAATCAAGTAGACAATTAATGGACATGATCCAATTAGTTCATTAGTTATTTAGAGTCGTATATATCATTAAAGGCTTAATATTTAAAATATTCGTTATTTTATCCAATAATTAGATTATGTCTATTAACTGGTGCATTTATTCAACTTCAGAATAATCATTAGTTATGTATATAAATAGTAAGTAAGCCATATTAGGTAGGTCATAGGCGCAGTTGCTCTATGAGATATTCAAGCAATGCCATTGATAGGCCTAACAATGCTATTATACCGACGACACCGGAACCACCACCATTGTCATCATCGGAGCCTACATCACCCAGCAGTAGCGTGAGCTCGCCGAACGTAAGAAACGAGGGAAGTCCCGCAAGACATATGTCTCCCGAATGGACTGGCGAGGGAATGGACAGTACATTAAGTCAAACACCCAGCCGAGATAACTCGACGCAAAATACTCCGAGAAATACACCGACGCAACAACAACAGCAAAATCGCAATCAGAATCAACACAACGTAAGAAATGCGACGTCGGCATTGTCCTTAAGGGATCGACGTATTATTAGAGGAAATGATGAACAAAATGGCAATCAAAATGCAAATGGAAGAGTAGAACGTGGCCTTAACAGCGGAGGTCAAATTCGAAGGCCTAATCGCAGCAATAGGAACAGAAATAGCGTTATGTCGAGTAATGACAGACGAACCGATCCGCCACAACCACCGGACCTACCTCGTGGTTATGGTACAATCAAATTATTTTTAAATATAACGTAAACTGAAGAAATTAGCTAATTCTCACTTGTTAGCTAATTCACATTTTAAATGAATTTTGAAGCTAAAGTAATAGGAAAAATACATGTTACATCACTGCGTTCAGCAGACTCAACAATTGAGTGAGCGTTTACTGTTATTGACGTATTTTTCTAGATCTAATCAGACTTTTAGATCTGGAATAATACATCAATAACAGCGCTCACTGAATTATTGAGTCGAACGAAGCTATTATTATTACATGCTCATTATTATTACATGCTACGTGAAAGTTAGTAGATATTGATTTTTTTTTATTTTCATTTTAACTTTATTTCTTAAACTATTTTAACTTTATTAGTTCTTTATTTTATTTTACAAGATATGTAAGTTAGCCCATTGTTGCTATAAGCTCTTTAATTATTTAGAGAAAACGATTAATACATTCTAAAAAATAAAATCGGTATTGACTTAACACCATGTTTATATAATTCTCTATATACTATGCGATGTCTATATAATTCTCACTGTATTAGTGATAAAGTAACACTATAATCCACAACATTATTGTAGATTTAACTACTTTGATTTTAAATCCACATCATCATGATGTTGATATAAACTAACCTAACACTAGGAGTTGTAAATATACATCATGTGTTAATATTAACATCAATACGGTGAAAATTATAGACACTGCATGGTATTGTATCTACATCAATATTTTTTAGAGTATAAATATAGCAAAAAGAGACTATTGTTTGTATAGAAATGAGGAAAACTCAACAAGGTCAAGTATATTTCTATCACGTACCAACTGGATCTTCTACTTGGCACGACCCAAGGATTCCGCGCGACTTGCAAGCTAATGAATTGGTGAACGAGCTGGGTCCTCTTCCCAGCGGATGGGAAATGAGGCAGACCCAGAGTGGACGAGTATATTTCGTAGATCACAATAATAGGACAACGCAGTTTACTGATCCCAGACTGTCCAGTCAAATAATAAGCAGTCTACTGAAGTAAGTATAAAGACAAGTCAAAAGATTAAACGTAATTACGCACAAGAATGTCAAATAATTATTCTCTCTACAGTAGAAGGCAAAACAACAATGTGAACAATCAAACTGCGAATAATGCAAATAATTCGATAACGAGCGAAATCGCTGAAGCGGATACAACGAATTCGTCGATGATTCAACCTAATACGCCACAGCAACCAATGAGAAATGAAAACGGAAGTAACAATAATTCTCCAACAAGTAAGTAAAATTTCTTTCAAAACTTTCTTTAAAAAAGGAAAATATATTATACACTAGAATAACTGAAACACTTACATCTTCGATTTGCATCTTATAAGTATTCGATAATACTCACATTACGGATCTCATAATTAACTTATTTCCACACAAAAACAAAACAAAAGAACATTTGTGTACGTCTCGCAATTTTATCTTATCTGCCAAGGCGTCTATCTAGTCATTGGAGGTCTGACTGTTAATCAGTCTTGTTTTGTCACTTGGGGCAGAATGCCATTTCATTTCGGAAGAATTTTGTTCATCAGGACGAATTGTCGTAAAAAATCGCATTATCGAGATTCTTAATCCGTGGGTAGGGTTACCATATTCTTAAGAATACATTCTTAAGAATACATGTATTTTTTTGAAATCATAAAACTTCTTTGATTATTAATTAAAATTTTATATTTAAAATGATATTAATAAAAATTGTTAATAAAAGTTATGTTCTAGAAATTTTATTTTAATAAATGCCTAAAATTATTTTTTTTAATATATAAAAAATAATCTCTTTCTATTCTTGAATAATTATCTTTTTTTAAAAAAAATATAATATGTATATATGTATACTCTTTTTTGTGATATGGTAACCCTATCCGTGAATATAGATCAGTATAGATGATAGTGCGATGGGCATAATAAGAATTTTTTTGCATTTCAGTGGAAAGTGCCTCATCTCAAAATGCTCAAACAGTATCAGAATTACCGAAGGAGCTCATGGATAATGAGCTTCTTCCAAAATACAAGCGTGATTTAGTAGCAAAGTTGAAATGCCTTCGAGCGGAACTGAATGCTCTTCAGCCTCAGAGTGGACACTGTAGGTTGGAGGTGTCGAGGAATGAAATATTCGAAGTAAGCAAATTTTAAACATTTATACGATTTTTTTATTTTAATAATTTAAAATAAATTTTATTAGCCCAATGAATTATTATTAAATTATTATAATGTTGTTGTGTATTAACGTAAAAAATTGTTCTAATAATTTAGAATAATTCTTTACGTTAATAATATTTGAAATATTTGAGAATTATTTCTAATTTTTAAACAAATTTAAACAAATTTAATTGTTATTAACATAAAGAATTAAGATTTTACAAGGATACATCCGGTCTATAAGCCAAAATGTTGCTTATTTTTACAGGAATCATACAGATTGATAATGAAAATGCGTCCGAAAGATATGCGCAAAAGGCTCATGGTCAAATTCCGCGGCGAGGAAGGTCTTGATTACGGCGGCGTCGCACGTGAATGGTTGTATTTATTGTCTCATGAGATGCTAAATCCGCAATACGGACTCTTTCAGTATTCAAGAGATGATAATTATACGCTTCAAATTAATCCGGATTCAGGCATAAATCCAGAACATTTATCATATTTCCATTTTGCCGGAAGGATTATAGGCATCGCCGTCTTTCACGGTCATCACGTTGACGGTGGTTTTACTACTCCGTTCTATAAAATGTTGCTTAATAAAGCTATAACTTTGAGCGACATAGAAGGTGTTGATCCGGAACTACACAGGAGCCTTACATGGATGTTGTAAGTAACTTTTTTTGTGTTAAAGAAAGAGAATTTTATCAAAATATCTGATTTATATGCTTCTCCGTATTGTAAAAAAATATGTAAAATTACATAAACAATATATATAAAAATGATACAAATTTTTACAATAAATTTTGAGTAGAAATATCTAAAATTATATGTTTTTATAAGAATTAATATTTTCATCTCTAATTGTGTAAATATATTTTTATATTAGACGAAAAATTACCATAGCAATAATACATTTTATAGTTTTTATGTAAACAAATTTTATGTGTACAAATTTTTTAAATATATAACATAATGGTAATGCCACACATATATTTACATTTTTTAATTCGTACATATCAATCTCTCATATAGTTTAAGAAATAATTTGTTAGCAAATTAACAAAATGACATAAGTCTACAAACTTAACTTCAATTACAATTTACTTTTGCAAATTAATTATTCTAAAGAAAAATAGTTTTATTTGCAAGTTGTAATTTTACTTACATGTAAATATACATTTTTAATAGTGGTGGATCCCAAAATTAACTGTTATAATTGTCGTAATTTTACGTGTAATTTTTTTACAGTGTAGAGATAATTCTAAAGAATATATTTAATTTACTATATTTCACGTTATTAGGGAAAATAGCATAGACGGCGTGTTGGATGCTACTTTTTCTGTAGAGCACAGTAGTTTCGGCGTATTGAAGAATCACGAACTAAAGCCAGGCGGTAAAGACATTTCGGTGACGGAAGAAAACAAGAGAGAATATGTCCGCTTATACGTAAATTATCGATTTATGCGCGGTATCGAGCAACAATTCTTAGCATTACAGAAAGGATTTCACGAACTGATACCTCCCTTGTTATTAAGACCGTTCGACGAACGCGAATTGGAGTTAGTTATTGGCGGTTTGGGCACTATCGACATAAACGATTGGAAAATGCACACTCGGCTTAAGCATTGCACGCCTGATACACCGGTTGTGCAATGGTTCTGGCAGATAGTGGAATCGTATGGTGAAGAAATGAGAGCGAGATTGCTTCAATTTGTTACCGGTAGCTCCAGAGTTCCGTTACAGGGATTCAAGGCTTTGCAAGGTAAGTTTCATATTTAATCATATTGCGTTAACGAAGTATTAACTTGAAAAATCTGGAAATTTTAAGGGATTTTTCTTTTATTCTTAAAAATTTTATCGGTTCAGGAAAAGTTTTGGAATTTTTTTTAAATTTAAATTCTGTTTCTTTAAAAATATTATTTTTAATAATTTTTTCTTGATAATACAAAATGTCAATAATTGATTAGCAATAAATATTAGCAATAAATGTACGCTCGTACACTTACATTTATGCACATTTTCGTGTCTCATGAATTTTTATAAAAGCAAATCAAGATGAGACAGAAGATAATACACAACAGAAGAGAGTAACTGATACTGCAGTGTTTTTCCTAAATTTATCTAAAATCCTTATAATAAGAGTTTGATTAATGTTTGACAAAATATGAAGTCATAAGTAAAGAAAAAAGAAAGTAATGCATGTGTAGTATATGTATGTATGTATTTGAGACACCTTATTAATTTCGCCATATTTTGAGAGATTAATAAGATAAATGACAATATTGACCAGATTATCAGTATAGGGACTCTATACTTAGCCTATATATTTGTGGCTTTAATTGTAGAAAAAGACAGATAGTCTTGTGGAATCCCTGTCTTTTACTAATTTAAATTTTATAAAATTTCAATAAATATCTTGATTAAAATATAACACGTAGATAATAATCACATATTACATTTGATTGTGTAGGATCGACAGGAGCGGCAGGTCCACGGCTTTTTACGATCCATGCCGTTGATGCCCCAAGCGAAAATCTCCCAAAAGCACATACTTGTTTCAATAGAATAGACATACCGCAAAATTATCCAACTTATCAGAAGATGCTTGACAAGCTTACGCAGGCGGTTGAAGAAACTTGTGGCTTTGCTGTAGAGTAATATGTTGCGATTATTACAACTTTAGCATGATCTTTTCTATTAAGCCCATATCAGATTATATGTTGAAGATTGAGAATGCGAAACAAAAATTAGAATTTAATCACAACCAGATCAATTTAGTTTTAATCCATTTCGTTCTGATTAGTTGAATTGATGTTTATTTTATTGATAAAAATTATTACCTTTTATCATTTAAAATTTTTTTGATGTGCAAAAAACTTTTACAATTTTTCTCATTCAAATTACTAGTAAAAAATTTTTTTTAATTAGAAAAAATTAATTATTTTAGTTAATAAAACATGCATAATATGACATAAGAAACACAATTTGTATTTATTAAAATAGAATGCACTTGATTAGTTTTGCAGCTAGAAAAAGGATTTTAGCTGATAGAAATAAAGTTTCTATCATTTTTATTAAATATTATTAATGATGTAACATTTGCAAATAGGGGTAACTTTTTTACACTTTTTTTATTACAACAGTAAGGATTTAAACTTTTATACTTTTTTCATTATGAAGTCTAACTTTTTTTTTGCAGTTAGATCCATTTTTCTTCCTGAATTTTATAGAAATTTGTAACTGTTTAGCACATTTTTAAAACATTCAATTCATAATCAAGGAATTAAGAAATTTAATTCCAATGTTTAATATTTTTTACATATTTAAATACAGCTACTTTTGCATATCAGTCACTCAATTCTAATCTCCAATTCGCAATCCTCAATCTCTAATTTGATATAGGTTTTACACTAGTTTACATTTCGATAATCCTGAATTCCTATGATGATAGGTGAGGTCCTAAAAATTTTATCATTGAGAAAAGAAAAAGGAAATTTATTTTCTACATTTATAAAACAGTAAAAGGTAGGAAAAACCAGTGAATCTTAAGCTCATGGACACGAAAACATAAGGCAGTAAGACGTAAGTATTAAGCGAATTGGCCATTACAGTAGAGACTGTAAAACCAAAAGCGAATCCAATGTTACGATTTCCATACTGTTTATATTTATTGCCTTACGTTTTTGAATGTGCCATGGGATTTATAAAAACTGTTAATATGTTAGCTATTAGCGAAATTGTTTCGTATATACAAATATCTAAATGGCCTTGCAATTATAAATTTTGCATATCGTGTATATCTTGCATTCTACGATATATATCTCTTTTTAAATATAAATTTGAATAACAATTTTTATAGAAAACTGATATATTGGCCTTTAAATATTTATTATGGTTAAGCAACTCAATTTAGAGGGATTATTATTCTTCTCCAGTGAATTATTGATTAACTTTAATCAGTTTTCTACATTTACTTAATGCAAATATATCAAAGTTCTATTGATTCATATCTTTCTATCAAATAAAATCACTAATTTCGTTTAATTCATCGAAGTTAGCTTTATTATTTTAATTATGATAAAAATATAAGATTAAGCATGCACAAGTATTTCTGGGAGAAAATCTTCCAAAAGTTATGATATTAATATTCTACAATGTTTATACTGTACAGATTTTTTTTTACTAAAACACAAAACACGCAATATGTGAAAAAATTTCGAACTTATATGAATGTAGCAATATATGACAGAGAATTTGAAAGATTTTAATTTCACTTTAAGATCTGGTTTCACTAATGTAAGATTAACTTTTCATCGATTCAATTTATTCTTTATTTTCTTCTAATTCTATGAATAAAAAAAAATAAATAGTAAATTAAATTAAGATTAAAGTTTATCTTACGTTAAACCGGGCCTAAGACGTATCACAATAAACTGCACAGTCAACTAATTCCATATCAGTTATCTATTGGATAATAGGATTTAGTATCACAAGCGAGAAGTGCATATATGTATAAAATTAATTCCATATCAGTTATCTATTGGATAATAGGATTTAGTATTATCTTTAAATATCACTTAGAAATCCTCAAGTAAAAGATACCATACATTTGAGCTAGACCGTGCATCTATTTCATTTTATCTAGATTCTGAAAAATGTGATGAATCAAATGTATTTAATCTTTTATTTGAGGATCTCTAGTATCGCTCATTCATAGAAACAAACATCAACTAGACATTTTGGAAATCTAGTATTTTAAAATGTATTATTGGGCCTTGTTGTCTTAAGGAAAAAGTAGAGAGTTTGTATATATGTATAATTCTGAACGCAAGTGTTAAACAAAAATTGTTATAATTTATAAAGAATATAAGGACAATAAAAAGATAAGATTATGAAATTGAATACTATTGAAATATAGTACCAATTAGATATCAAATTAGATATCAAATCTTTAATTTTTGGAATAATAGATAAACTATATATATATATGAAAGTAAAAACATAAATTAATATATATTTTATCTTTCTGATATGATACGTTATTACTATATATACTCACGAAAAGAATTGATATTTTAAAATTAATAATGTTTTCTATTTCGAAAGAGATTGTAACACTTTCGTTCGGAGCTGTCGTAATGCAATCGGCAAAATATTATCTATAGCGCGACAAAATCATTGTTGCTTATTAAGAGTTGATATGACCGAATGCGTTAGTAAGATTATTGTAAATAATTTATTAGAGATTAATATAATAGAATAATGTAATATCGTTTCACGTGCAGATCGACACGTTGATTTTTAACATTGACAATTAAAATCGTGTACATTAGCTTTAATTTAGAGCACACTTATTTAAGGAAAGAGTTCATTCGACGGGTTTATGTAAGCTTAAAATGTTTCGATCGAACTGACTCTTTTGTTTCAGCACGAAACATGACTATACCTTACTAAACTGTTTTTAGTAAGATATAGCGCTATTTTTTCTTATTTATCTCACGAAGCTTTCATTTAGTTCAGCATGTGACGATGTTGTAAAAATACCTAATGCATGGATCATTGTTTTGTATAATTATTGCATTATTATATTTGTATTATGCAAACTGTGATGAAACATATCGTAGATCGAAATTATGAAGGGAGGGGGACACTGAAATCTCACTTTTCGGCTTTAGAAAATTGAAAATTTGCATAATTTTACATTCACTTTTATACAATATTATAAAAATTAAATTTACACACACATACACACACACACATACGCACGCACGCACGCACGCACGCACGCACACGTATTTTATATATATGTCCGTTTATTCTTTTTGAGAAGAAAGCGTCTTCACACCTTTAAGTTATACAAAGTATCATCCGTTTTCAGCACTTGAAATTGCAATCTGAATACTGAGGCATTGCATATGACGGGTTATTACGACTCGAGTAGGATAATGGATACAGCTGTTAGCGTTAAGCTAACGTTATTGCACGCATAAGACAGACACTAGCGATGTCTATATCTGTTGCCTTAATTTCAAATATACATAAATTCTCATATTTAATATTTTATTCCACGGTATCAAATGCATCCTCGATATTCTATGAGCGACATAATGTATGCTAAAGCGAATCTATTAATTTTTACATTTTTTATGGAATGTATACGTATTCCACAAATATGATGTAATTAAGAAAAACTATTTTCGATATCTAAAGAGCACAATTAACATTACGACTATTAAGAAAATTTATGAAGATACAGTTTCAGTGAGAATTTATATTTTTTAATTATGAATGTTAATAAAATTTTACTTTTTATATTTGAAAAATATATTTTTACATCAAATTTTTCTTTATTTGAAACATGTATTTAATGTATGGACAGTCTTTTAATATGTAAAATGAATGATTTTTCTTCTAACTTTCTCACTGCTTTTTTCAATTGTTATCTTGTCGATATAGCAATAAAGGCCTTGAAAGTGCCTTGTGGTTAAATACTGTAACAATATATTAATAATATTTTCTGAAATAATGTATATTTTATCCTCTTTTCTCAAAATAGATAGATGTACACGCACATACATATGTGTGTGTATGTGTTACGACTGTCCATTTATATTACGGCGACCACATTAGTTATTTAAAAATGACAAAGTAATAATAAGACCATGATTCAAATAAAAAGTAGCCAAAGAAGAAAGAATATCCTCAAAAATTAAAAATCTTTCATATGAAAGAAATCTTTTATTTATATTATTATGTTTCAGATAACTAAATTATTGATGCACAATTCACAAGTTTTAAATTTTCCATCAAGTTATTCTTTTTTTAAATAATCACATTTTATGTATTAATTTTTTGTGTATTAATTTTGTTAAACATCTAATATGGAAGATTAGATACATTATCAAAATATTTCTTGGATATACGTACTTTATGAATTATATTTATTTACTAGCTAATATATATATATGTTTATATCGAACCATCAAGTAAAAATTATCATGTTACTTGATGGAAGGCTTACTCTGTTATTGAGTATATAATAAAAGAACAAAGAAATTATAAGAAAAAAAGGAAAGATTCAAAAGAATTTGAGTGACAATATTTAGAACTCACAGAATACGTACAAAAGAACATATCATACACAAAATAATCTTATTCATAAGAGGTAATTATGAAGAAGTTTATGAATCGGCAAGGGGATGCGTGAACTAAAATATCCGCAATTTGTTTTATTATTATATAAATTCTCAAATAATTTGAATCATTTTTTAACTCTTTATCGATTCAGATGGTTCCGTCATCAGAATCTGTTGAAAGAAGATCTGCGCTAAATGTTGCATCTACTTGTAGAAATGACATAGCGTTGTCAATTTAACGAGAGATATCGGTAAAAGATTAAATAATATTAAAAGTAGAAAATAATGAGAGAGAGAGAGAGAGAGAGAGAGAGAGAGAGAGAGAAAATGAATAGTAAATTATAGAAACCGTCTCTTTATTTGATATTGACTTTGTCGACATCAAAGTATCTGTTGGTTCTCGAAGCTTATTTTTTTCTGCTTTTACGAATAAGTGAGCCGATTAATATAAAGAAAAGAATTATGACAAAGAAGATGAAGAATTTATGCTCGTTTTTGTGAATTAAGATTAGCAGTCCTATTTCTGTATTCTAGCAATTCTAAATACGAATTTGCAAATTATAAATTAATATATATATA